>NC_044034.1:369398224-369590719 GCF_901765095.1 Microcaecilia unicolor
TGAACCACAAGTTACAGCAAATCATCGATAAGCTAGATGACATGGATCAAAGGTTCACCACTTTTACTACAGAGCTCCAGGAAGTCCAGCAACGAATAGGAGATATGGAAAACTCTTCACAAGAAGCTTCAAAATCTATAGAGCACCTCCAAAAAACGGTATCAACACTAGAAGATAAAGTAGATGATTTGGAGAATCGCTCTCGTAGAAATAATCTTCGATTGGTAGGAATACCAGAATCCATTCAGGAAGCGGAACTGAGAGGCTTCTTGGAGCCTTGGCTTGCTAAGATTTTACCTAATCAGAGCGCGGCAGAACCGCTGAAGATAGAAAGAGCGCATCGCTTGGGACCGAGAAAGGAGACAAACACCCGCCCTAGGGTGGTTATTTTGCGATTTCTCAACTACCAACATAAGATGGATATATTAGCAGCGCTCCGAAAAGGAGGAACACTGGAGGTAGATGGGCACAAGATACTATGTTTTCAAGACTATTCCACTAAAGTATCCCTCCAGCGTAAGCAATTTTCGCAAACATGTGGGCGACTTCATAAAATGCAGATAAGATTTAGTTTGTTGTATCCAGCAAAACTCAGAATCCAGCATAATGGAACAACAAGATTTTATGACACTGTAGAAGCTGCGCAGGCCTGGATGGAGGGACTAGAGAGGGACAACCCAAGAGCATCAAGGAAAACATGAAACAGATCCAAGAGTGACAACAGCGCGACTGAAGCAGAAACAGGAAGGAACCGGAAGACTTGTGAATATAAGTGGATATGTTTGATAGTTTTGAAATGTTGTTTACTGTCAATGTTGATTGTATGTTGGAAAAGAGAACTAATAACTGTTAGAGAGTGTGGGATCCCTGGTCAGAGACATGGAAGTGAGGCACTCTAGGTACCGTTAAGAGATAGGGAGAATGGGTAGAAGGGGGGAGGGGGGGAGAGGGAGAGAAGGGAATAGGGGGAAACAGGAACTTCATGGTTAAAAAGGAGCACGACAACATAGGCAAGATAATAGGAGTCACACGAGGAATGTATGGCAAGGGAATTAGGTTTAATCATAGGTGGGGGGGGGTATAGGCTGGGATGCCCCCCAAACCTGCTCAGAGAAGATATCATTACCAAAGCTTTTGTGATGTTTGATAATACGTAATGGGTTTTAAAGTAGTAACGTGGAATGTGGGGGGTATCTCCTCGCCGATTAAAAGGCAGAAAGTGCTTCAAGCACTTCATAAGCAACAGACATCAATTGCATTGCTTCAGGAAACACACTTAACAGCCAAGGAGCATGAAAAACTTTGTCGCTGGTGGGTGGGCTCATACTATGGATCCCCAGCGCAAGGGAAAAAAGCAGGGGTCATAATATTAATTAAGAAGGGGGTCCAAGTCATTACACATAAGACTATAGCGGACAAGGAAGGCAGATATGTATTGGCACACTTAACAATAGAGAGACAACCAGTAGTTATATGCAACGTATATGCTCCCAATACATACAATAAGGCATTTTACAAAAAACTTTTACATCACTTAACGAGTTTTGAGGGAATTCCCATGCTGATAGGAGGGGATTTCAATGAAGTTGGAGACCCGACACTGGATAGATCTCAAGGGGGTAAAAAAAGATTAAGCGCGGAATCTAGAGGAATAAGTATGTTGAGTGAAGTCCTAGAATTGGTGGATGTGTGGCGCACTCTGCATCCCTTAGAGCGAGACTACACTCATTTATCTCATGCACATGCCACTATGTCACGGATTGATTATATTTTTATTTCTCGCACATTATTCACAAAAATCAGGGAAGCAGAAATAGGACCCATAACAATTTCAGATCATGCAATGGTAAAAGTCAAATGGGATATATTAGATGGAAGCCCGGGTCAGTTTCAATGGAAATTCCCTATTAGGCTTTATAAAGATCAGGGATTTCGGGAATTTATATTAACTAAATACAAGCAGTTTCAAGACACTAATCAGGAACACATGGTAAACCCAATACTATACTGGGATACAGCTAAGGCTGTACTGAGAGGTGAGATCATTGCGTATACAAGTTATCAGAAGCGGACACGGGAGAAGGAACTGTTTAGGTTAGAAAAGGAAATAACAAGGACAAGACGGGAGTACGGACGCCAACATGACATTACACTAAAAGCTAAACTTCTAGAATTGCAGCAAACATTAAATGAAAGGCTCCACAATCAGGCCCAACGAAACCAAATGTACTTTAGATATCATTTATACAAATATGCAAATAGAAGCGGAAGGATGTTGGCCAGGTTAGCAAATCCTAGACAAGGCAATTATAAAATAAACACCTTGTATTCCTCAAAAGGAACTTTAGAAAATAAAGATGTTCTTATTAATAAAACCATGCAGGAATATTATCAGAAGTTGTACGCTCCTCCAGACCCACCCCCGATGGATAGTGAGATCTATTTGGCGGGGCAAGAGCTTCCGCAGATAGGTACAAACAATCTGGAAATGTTGAACACACCCATAACGACAGATGAGGTATCATGGGCTATACAGCAAGGACCATTGGGGAAGGCCCCAGGGCCGGATGGCTATAGAGGGGAATTTTACAAAATATTGAAAGATGAAGTCGTACTTCCCCTGACTTCAATGTTTAATGTCATAGGGCAGGAGAGGCAATTGCCTCTCTCACTACGAACAGCGCAGATAATAGTACTCCCCAAGCCAGGACGGGATACACAGAAGCCTGAATCTTATAGACCGATATCACTATTAAATTATGAAGCCAAACTATTCGCTAAAGTGTTAGCAAACCGCCTTTCTCGAATACTTCCAGATATCATTGAGGAATCACAGGTGGGATTTGTACAGGGTAGGACGATCACTAAAAACATGAGGAAGATATTGGTCACCTTGGAGGCGGTGTCTAAGCAGGCCACTCCATCGATATTAGTTAGTTTTGACGCCGAAAAGGCATTCGACAGAGTGGTTTGGGATTTTTTATTCAAAACTCTAGATGCTTACGGTATACGGGGGTTCTTTCAGGAAGCGATTGGGGCATTGTACTATCTCCCACAAGCCCAAGTATGGGTAAATGGAATCCTGTCACCTCCCTTTGCTATACACAGGGGAACGAGGCAGGGATGTCCTTTGTCACCTCTACTGTTTGTATTAACATTAGACCCACTGATTAGAGATATCCAACAGACACCGGACGTACAGGGGGTACGGATTGGAACAGAAACGTTTAAAATAGCAGCTTTTGCGGATGACTTACTGGCACACGTCATCCACCCTGAAACATCAATGAAGGCTCTCTTAGAATGTATGACAGAATATGGGGATTTCTCTGGCTTTAAGCTTAATTTGGAGAAGTCTGAAGTGTTACAGAGGGAGGGAGTCCAACTAGGAGAATGGCATGAACAAACGCCACTGAAATGGGCGGAGGAATCCTTCAGATATCTAGGAATACAACTAGCGATGGACACTGATACGCTTTATAAACTTAATATAGACAAATTATTACAGGATACCAGAGGTTCTCTTGAGAAATGGAACCATCTGCCCATCTCGTTAATGGGAAGAATAAATTTATTTAAAATGGTTATATTCCCGAGATGGCTTTATATTTTACAGGTGCTGCCAATATATATCCTTGGGAAAGATTTAAACAAGCTAAACAGGATGTGTCGGAAATTTCTGTGGGGGGGAAGGAAGTCTAAATTACGATTTGAACATCTGTATGATGGATGGGAGCAGGGAGGATTAGGATTCCCTTGTATAAGAAGATATAACCAGGCGTGTCTTTTAAGACACTTCAGGGATTGGGTACTTAATATGAATCAACATACGCCACTTAGTTGGGAACTATTTAAGCCTTGGCACTTGAATTTCCTTCTTCAGGCGCAGACAAAGAGTTTGCCGCCTGAGTGCAGGAAAAGTGTATTACTGCAACCATTGCGACGTATTTGGCAACATCTCATGCGATCCTGGAAACAAGACCCCAATATAAGTGATCAACTTCCGTTAAAAGGGAACAGGGATTTCCCCCCGGGATTAGAGAAAGGGTCATTTGAAAGATGGCAGGCATCAGGAATCACATTGCTTGAGCATTTGAGGAATGAGGAAGGGGGATTGTATGGATTTCAGGACATGCAGCAGAGGTTTTCACTTACTAATAAAGATTACTATACATATAGACAATTACACCATTATTGGTTTAGTTTGGACCCAGCAGCCTTAGATATGAGGGTGGGACAAAGACTGCGTGAGTTTATGAGGGGAGACGCAAATGGACAGGTTTCAATATCAAGTATGCATAGAGCTTTAATGAGGCTCACTCCACCTCGAGTATATGACAAGCTTAAAGACTTATGGAGCAAAGATCTGGGATATGAGCTGAAAGGCATAAATTTTGATAAACTGATTAAGGACATACCCAAGCATGTGAGTGGGGCGGAGCTGCAGGAGAGTCAATATAGGATTATACTTCGAGGTTACATAACGCAATCACAAGCAGCAGAGGCCGGATGGATATCCGATGCCCAATGTCCGAAGTGTAGTAAAGAGAAGAGCACTTTTATACACACATTTTGGAGATGTAATAAAATTAAATCCTATTGGAAAGCAATACAAAATTATCTTGAAAAAATATCGGGGCAAAGGATGTTCCCCTCCTGGAGAGGGGTACTTTTGAATAAAAATAATGCATATGGAATTTCAAATAAAAATTTGGAGTTACTCTTCTGTAAGGCATACGCAGTGGGAAAGAAATGTATACTCAAGCACTGGACTCAGGCGGAGCCACCCTCAGTGTGGCTCTGGAGGAATAGATTACATGAGCTAATGCTTTGGGAGGCCAGATCGGCATTAAACAGCCCAAAGAGAAGGAAGCATTTTATAACTATATGGAACCCATACTTACAAAATATTTCTCATAAAGCAAGAAGTGCAGTGCTAAATAATTTAGGTAAACCCTAATTTGAGAACACTTGGTCGAAATGTACTCCTTGCATGATTAGGCGCAGATTGACGCTGGATGTTGAAAGAGGACTCCATGAAGTAAGGTACTCAGAGCAGAGGCTATGAAGGGGGGGGGAGGGGGGAGGGGGGAGGGAGGGAGAGGGACAGGGTGGAAGGGGAGTTATCGTTATATAAAATTGATGGTCACTGATGAAACAAGTACGAGATGTTTAAATATATATGATATACTGTTATGACTTTACTCTGTTTGTTTTCTACAACATTGTTTATTAATATTTGATCATCAATAAAAACCGTTCTAATATAAAATTTTTTGACGAAAATGGATGTGCGGCAAAATGAAAATTGTCCATTTTGGGTCTGAGACCTTACTGCCAGCCATTGGCCTAGTGGTAAAGTCTCATGCGGTAACCAGGCAGTGATGACCTACGCACGTCAAATGCCACTTGGTGCGCATCCAGTACGCGCGTCGAAAATTATTTTTCAGATGCGCGTATCGGACACACGCCAAAAATGAAATTACCGCACGAGCCACGGCCTAGCATTGAATTTCCAGCTATAACACTTTCAGAGGCCAGCAAAACGCTGTCCAAATTAGATTGTAAGCTCTGTCGAGCAGGGATTGTCTCTTCATGTTTGTGTACAATGCTGCGTACGTCTAGTAGTGCTATAGAAATAAGTAGTAGTAGAATCTTGCTACTCTTTGGGATTCCGGAATCTTGCTACTCTTTGGGATTCTGAATGGAATCTTGCTACTCTTTGGGATCCTGCATGGAATCTTGCTACTCTTTGGGATTCCAGAATCTTGCTACTCTTTGGGATTCTGCATGGAATCTTGCTACTCTTTGTCCTTATCCCTTATTTGTCCTGTTTGTCTCTCCTGGTTAGATTGTAAGCTCTGTCGAGCAAGGACTACTGTATCTCTTCATGTTCAAGTGTACAGCACTGCGTCCGTCTAGTAGCGCTATAGAAATGATAAGTAGTAGAATCTTGCTACTCTTTGGGATTATGGAATCTTGCTACTCTTTGGGATTCTGAATGGAATCTTGCTACTCTTTGGGATTCTGCACGGAATCTTGCTACTCTTTGGGATTCCGGAATCTTGCTACTCTTTGGGATTCCAGAATCTTGCTATTCTTTGTCCTTTTCCCTTATTTGTCCTGTTTGTCCTGGTTAGATTGTAAGCTCTGTTGAGCAGGGACTGTCTCTTCATGTTCAAGTGTACAGCGCTGCGTACGTATAGTAGCGCTATAGAAATGGTAAGTAGTAATAGAGTGCCACCGGCTGTAAATCGACCTTTATGTACCCAAGCTCAACTTAGACTCTGCTTCTGTAATATACTCACTGGGTAAGATATGCACATATTTAGGTGGAATTTTGGCATTTACATGCTTATATCAGTCTTCTAATCTTTTACGTGCGTTATCACATGTAAATATATGCACCCACTTCACAGAATTACCCCGTAGATATCTGCAGAAAAAAAAGGCTTTGTAAATAGAACCCTGTCTGTAACCGTCTAAGGAAACCACAACAAATTATTGTCTGACGCTGCTTCACTTTACTACCAGAGCAAAGAACAATTTCCACTCGTTCTGCTGATTTCAAATGAACTTTGGCCTCGAGGACCAGAACAGGCTAATCACGTGGAATCCTAACTCTTACACCATAGGGTCCTTCTGTCTGAGAGACACATTGTCAGAAACGCGTGCAAATAGAAAAAAGAATTAGGCTTCCCGGAGAATTTGTTTAAGATGAACATAATTGCTTCCCCTTTGAGCTTGAAATGCAAGGGAGTAATTGGCGCTCTTAAACGCCGCTGGTGGGAGTGCCCTGTGGTTCGTGATGTTTGAGAACTGCCATCTCCAGTATTAAAAAGATTGCTAGTTATGCTCTGGTGTTTGATTTTTTAAGTATGTGTACGTGGAGCCATGCATTTTGAATAACAAAGGGCTCCCCTTGGCTATAACAGTAATCTTAAACTCTCATTCTTTTCAGTTTTCAAGTAGAAAAGTGGCTGATACAGCAGTGTGGGTTCTTCTCTCCTGTGCGCTGTTTTCCTTTGGTTATCCATCCTCGTTTCTCCACCAGAGGGATGTGCTTTAACCGGGGCCTGAGAGATACACAGGAAACGGGAGCTTTTCTTACACTACCAAATTAGTCTGTAATTAATTGCCAAGTCGTGCTTATGATTAGCAGACGTGAGATGGGGCAGAGAGCTGCAGATTTGCTAATTGCCGCGTTTTACGTTAGTAAAGCACGGTTTGATGACTTCCTTAAAGGGCTTTGTTTATATTTAAACCTGAGCTTGGAAAGATGTTTTCAACTCCAAAGACTGTGGGGCCGATATTCAGACTGTGGCAATTAGCTCCCCCCTGAGCTGCACATTGCCCTCACTCCTCACAGCATGTGACGATAAAGTGATCTATGACACTGGAGTTGCTGAAGTGTCACCTGTTTTTTGCCATTCGCTGGACACAGACTGTAGAAGTCTATCCAGCATCAGCCTCGGTTCCTCCAATGCTGGAGTTGCTGATTCTTCTTTCAGTCTTTTGCCATTTGTGGGACCCAGACTGTAGAAGTCTTTTCCAGCATCAACCTCGGTTCCTCCAATGCTGGAGTTGCTGAATCTTCTTTCAGTCTTTTGCCATTTGTGGGACCCAGACTGTAGAAGTCTATCCAGCATCAACCTCGGTTCCTCCAATGCTAGAGTTGCTGAATCTTCTTTCAGTCTTTTGCCATTTGTGGGACCCAGCAGGCCCGTGCCAAGGGTCTATGCCGCCCCCCCCCCGCAGACGAAATGTTGGTGCCCCCCCCCCCCCCCGCAGAAGAACAGTTGGCGCGCGCCCCTCTCCCCCCCCCCCGTGAAGATGATCGTTGCGCGCCCTGGGGGCCTTTAAATCTTTTACTTGCAGTCGCAGCAGCGTCTGTGAAAACGGAGCGCTGCCGACGTCTCCCTTCCCTTGCACTCGTTGGTTCCTTCAGTGTCCCGCCTTCTTCTGACGTCAGAAGAAGGCGGGACACTGAGGGAACCAAGAGCGCGAAGGGAAGGGAGACGTCGGCAGCGCTCCGTTTTCACAGACGCTGCTGCGACTGCAAGTAAAAGATTTAAAGGCCTCGGCGTCGCGGGGCGAGGGTAAGCACTGCGGCTCCTGCGGTGCTTACCCCGCTTACCGCATCGGCACGGGCCTGGGACCCAGACTGTAGAAGTCTATCCAGCATCAACCTCGGTTCCTCCAATGCTAGAGTTGCTGAATCTTCTTTCAGTCTTTTGCCATTTGTGGGACCCAGACTGTAGAAGTCTTTTCCAGCATCAACCTCGGTTCCTTCAATGCTGGAGATGCTGAATCTTCTTTCAGTCCTTTGTCATTTGTGGGACCCAGACTGTAGAAGTCTTTTCCAGCATCAACCTCGGTTCCTCCAATGCTGGAGTTGCTGATTCTTCTTTCAGTCCTTTGTCATTTGTGGGACCCAGACTGTAGAAGTCTATCCAGCATCAACCTCGGTTCCTCCAAAGCTGGAGATGCTGAATCTTCTTTCAGTCTTTTGCCATTTGTGGGACCCAGACTGTAGAACTACTACTACTACTATTTAGCATTTCTATAGCACTACAAGGCGTACGCAGCGCTGCACAAACATAGAAGAAAGACAGTCCCTGCTCAAAGAGCTTACAATCTAATAGACAAAAAATAAATAAAGTAAGCAAATCAAATCAATTAATGTCTTTTCCAGCATCGGCCTCAGTCCCCACTATTCTTACCCAAGATAACAACTCAACAGCCATGTTGCGTTTCCATCCTCTCTTAATTTAGGCAACCCCTGTGTCTATCCCATGCATTTTTGAATTTGCTTATCATGTTTGAGTTTACCACCTCTCCTAGAAGGGCTTTCCAGGTGTCTATTACCCTCTCTGTGAAAAGAAATTTCCTAGTATTGGCTTCAGTGACCAACTTTGCCATTATAGAATATACTTGCTCAGCAAGCATTCAATTTTTTTGCATCTGACTTGTGGCTCCCTTTCTTGAACATAACCCATTGCCTCCATCAATTCTCTATAACATTACACAGACTTGCCAGAGTTTATGAAATTAGCGTGCTCATTTTCAACTTTGTAAGTCTATGTGCTTTGAAAATGAGCCTCCATAAGTACATAAGTATTGCCATACTGGGACAGACCAAATCAAAGGTCCATCAAGCCCAGTATCCTGTTTCCAACAGTGGCCAATCCAGGTCACAAATACCTGGCAAGATCCCAAAAACGTTCAATACATTTTATGCTGCTTATCCCAGAAATACTGTCAAAATACTAAGGCGTTCTACTTATTATGTCCAAAAGAACACAGCTATAATATTCAAAAATAGAAAGTAGAAAAGCAGTGGATTTTCCCCAAGTTCATTTTAATAATGGTCTATGGACTTTTCCTTTAGGAAGCCATACAGACCTTTTTAAAATCCCACTAAACTAACTGCCTTTATCACGTTCTCTGGCAATGAATTCCAGAGTTTAATTACACATTGCGTGAAGAAAAATTTTCTCTGATTCATTTTAAATTTACTACTTTGTACCTTCATTTTGTGCGTGCCCCCTATTCCTAGTATTTTTGGAAAGAGTAAGCAAACGATTCACATCTACCCGTTCCATTCCAGTCATTATTTTATAGACTTTATCATATCTCCCCTCAGTTGTCTTTTCTCCAAGCTAAAGAACCCTAGACGCTTCAGCCTTTCCTCATAGGGAAGTTGTCCCATCCCCTTTATCATTTTCGTCGCCCTTCTCTGCATCTTTTCTAATTCCACTGTGTCTTTTTTGAGATGCGGCGACCATGTTTGTCAGTCATTGGTTCTGATCAATAATTTCTTATTTTGACACTTAAGAAACACTAAAGCTTGGTACAGCCAGCGGGGATGAGGGGCCAGGGACTTTGCTCATTTTTGGTGGGTTGGACCCAGACTGGGTTGGACTATAGCCAGTTGCTTGCTATTTGGGGCCCTCAGAGCTCTCGGTGCGTAAGAGGGAGTTGACCCATCACATTTTTGCAGCCGGACGCTTGGAATTGACCAAGGCCTGGAAACAGCCAACTGTTCCGGAACTGTTGATGGTGCAGGTCAAGGTGGGTCACGTACTGAAGAATCAGCATGTCTTACCTGGTGATTAATGAGACATGGGGTTGTTTTTTTGTGTGTGTTGTATGGTTCTGCTTTTTCTTAATAAAAACTAAAGCAGTATGGTATATATAAGGTGTTTTGCATCTACAGTATTTATTTTTCATGTATTATCCCACGCCATGTAGCACCTCTCTCAAAGATCTTAAGGTAGCTTACAGTGATAATAAAAATATAGAAACAGTGAGCAAGATTATATCAAACAAAGTAAAAACATATAAAAAGACATAAAAAAATAAAATATAAAAAAATCATTCAGACAGAGCCACAGATACCAATAATGCTAATTAATCACTAGAAAGCATCTCTTAGGAAGTGTGAGTGAAAGCCATCAGTCTGCACACAATAGCTGTCTGAGGGGACAGGCCATGTGGTTAACAGTGTACTGAAGTGGTCATTGCCCATTTGGTGTTGCTCCAGCCATCTGAGCTTATTGTTAGCGATTTCTCAATTTTCACAGTATGACGCCTGCCAGAAATGTCAACGCTGTTCATGTTTGTAGATAATGTTGGCCTCCAGTCTATTCAGAGTACACCGGGGACAGACAGAGCGTGCCAAGACAGCTGTAGAACTGGTGAATGAGCCGGTGCGGTTACAGATGGGAAATAATATTTCAGACGACCTGTAATTATTGTATTGAAGTCGGGCTCTGCCGAGGGCTGACGAGTGTGTTAAAATCTGTGTGATTAGGTTGCCCAATGACCGATATGTAGTTTATAGTAGTGTGCTCTGAAATTTAAAAGCTGCCCTTTTGCTTTCTTTTTGGCTCAGTGTCTCACAAAAGAACTCATACGACGTTGTAAAACTCTGAAATAGCCCATATGTCTTATCGCGTTGTAGTGTTTGTACCTTGGTTTACAAACAATCCACCGTAATTATTATTTGCCATTTCATTCTGTACCTACTCTCTTTAGCTGCAGAGGAGCTTATTAGAGGTAATTAACGAAATGATGGTAGAAATATTTTAAGTAAGACTGAAATGCAAAGCGTAAAATTGTTTCCGAGTTCAGCAAACTGCATTCAGTTTTCATTGCCAGGACTTTTGGTTTCCTGGAATGGGTAAGGTAGCATCTTGGTGTCACCAAGAGAATTGTTACCTTTGTTGGATGTGACCCCCGCACAGTTATTCAACACAAAGCGACAGCAGGGTGCCAGAGACAATGGAGTTCCACAAATCACTTTGCTTATTCAATACACTGCCAGGTACCATGTGATCCTTTGCTGGGCCTGTGATGGAGACAGGTTCTCTGCAACTCTGAAACAGAGATTGTCCATTTAAGAACTGCATTAACTGGGAGCTGATGATGGGTATGGTGACATAAAAGATAGCCACGCGGAGGGCGATTTTCTAAATTGTTTCTTTCTGCAAAATTAGGTCATGCCTGAAAGTATATGTGCTGGAAGATGTACTTAAGGCAGGAGTTTGGGAGAAATGTCAGTGGAGAGATTATGGGTCCCCTGCTCCTCCAAGCCTTCTATCATTTGCACAACACTCCTAGCTTTATAGTTGTCCCGAGTTCAGGTCAAGGCCGCAAAGTGATCCACTCCGGGTTTTCTTCCTTGATTCCAGACAAGCAGTGTTAACACAAATGCAGCAAACGGAAGGAAAATAACAAACCAGAAATGTCCACAAATGCAAAATCAATCCTAAGAGTTTTTGTGCCCGGTTCTGTTCCACCAGGGTTATCTGGTCCAACTTCAAATGTCCCCCCACAAACTTCTTTCAGCGATCTGCCCCTCCACTATTGAGGCTT
The DNA here is from genome assembly GCF_901765095.1 of Microcaecilia unicolor. NCBI lineage: Eukaryota > Metazoa > Chordata > Amphibia > Gymnophiona > Siphonopidae > Microcaecilia > Microcaecilia unicolor. The sequence goes on from NC_044034.1 coordinate 369,410,105, forward strand.
GCAGCTCCCTGCTCCCACAAGCTTCTATTAGCACCTACCCCCTTCTCTATCGAGGGCTGGCAGGTCCCTGCTCCAACAAGATTCTTTCTGTAGCTTCCCACAACACCCGCATCAGGTACCTTGTTTGCTGGCAGGGTTCCCCGATCCCCGCCAGCCGAAGAGTCTTCTTCAGTGCCGGTCGACTCTGGCGCCTTCGTTGTGGGATCATCTGTTTCTGACGCCTTACGTCCTGCACAGGGCTACATGCATGGTGCAGGAAGTAAGGCCAGCAAACAAGGTACCTAATGCAGCAGTCGGGCGGGGGGTGGGTGGCGACGGCGGGGGGGGTCAAATGTAGAGGGGGCCAGGGTGTAATCTGTGGGGGCCCATGCCCCCGTGGCCCCACGTAGCTACGCCCCTGTTAGTTACACACCAGCATTTAGACCAGATTTCAGGAGGCGTAACCGCGGCACCCAAAGTTAGGTGCAAGATCCACCCAAAACTAATATTTTAGAAAGGGCGCGCCTCAGATCTTCCCATCACCTAACTTTGGGCACCATTTATAAAATCCCCCCACCCAAAAAACAAAGTATATGTATCATAAGCAAGTCTATGCATGTGAGTCTAGCTAGTTGCTTCTTCCCCCTAAGGCTTGGGAGAAGACCAAGGATTTTACCCACTTACTGAAGAAGAGATAGTCATGCGCTAGGTGAAGCCTTTCTGACAGTGCATCCAGATTGTGGGTGCTACTCTGGTGAAAGCTGATTGGCAGGCATCACATCATGTGATTGCCTTTGGAGAAGGCATCATTAGGGAGGACCTAGCGACCTTGGAGGTGTATAGAGGGAGATTCTGTTCTTCAGATACTCTGCCCCATTTCCTTTAAGGACCTCAAAGATCAGAGAGAGTTTTACATTTATCCCTGCATTGTGCTGGTAGCCAGTGAAGTTTCTGCAGAAAAACCAGGTTTATGTGGAATCGACGCTGGTCTCTTTCCAAAACTGTATAAGGAGCCATCTGCTTCAGGTTGTGACTTGGAGAATATTTGATTAGAAAGTAGTGTGTCTATGATAAATGTATTATTTCAACACTGCTTTTTTAATACTATGGAATGCTGACCCACTCTTAGAACACCAAGAGGCATATTTTCAAAGCACTTTGGGAGGCTAAGTTCTATAGGTTTCTATGGAACTTTGGGAGGCTAAGAGGCATATTTTCAAAGCACTTTGGGAGGCTAAGTTCCATAGGTTTCTATGGAACTTTGGGAGGCTAAGTGCTTTGAAAATGAGCCCGTAAGTGCTTTGAAAATGAGCCTCCAAGTCTAGTATGTGATCCTTTAATGGGTTGGAAAATTGATCATCCATTCCGTATAAATTCCAGGAAGACAGCTGTGGTAGTATCTGGAGTTTTAATATGTAAATTTAAAGTCTTCCATGATAACCAATGTAGGAAGACTCAGGGTCACCTCTGCAATCAGATTTTCTTTTTGTTACATTTGTAGCCTGTGCTTTCCCACTCATGGCAGGCTCAATGTGGCTTACATATTGTATACAGGTACTTATTTGTACCTGGGGAAATGGAGGGTTAAGTGACTTGCCCAGAGTCACAAGGAGCTGCCTGTGCTGGGAATCGAACTCAGTTCCTCAGTTCCCCAGGACCAAAGTCCACCACCCTAACCACTAGGCCACTCCTCCACTTGAGGTGTTCTTGCACAGATGATGTGTGGTTACGAGGTGGTTGGAATATCGTCAGCCGCAAGATTGGTTTCTTCTAGCTGGATTAAAATGGATTCTGATTCGGTTAGATTCTGCACAGTTTGTGTTCTGAGTCAGGATTGATAACCCTCTACCCAATCTCCCTGGTCTTAGTTGATGTTGGATGTTGAAACCTGGTAGGCAGAGTTCAGAGAGTGGTGATCCCTTGGTTTCATCTATTTCTAAAATGTCCACATGCAGATGACATCATGGATCCTTGGGGATTTATGAGTAGCTGATCTGAAATTCACCAGGTCTGTGATTCCTTAATCCTTAATCTGGTGGTGCCCAGGATAACTTGATTATGACAGGGAGGTGATCATTTGGGTACTGTCAGGCAGGAGTCTAACAGCTGCACTTACATCTTCTCTTTGGTTTGATGGGGAGTATAGTTTTCATTTCCACACACCACTGGGATCCCTGCAATTTCTCTGTATCCAGGCTCAAGGCACATTCTTCATGGTTAGGCAGCTTTCAATCTGTGACCAGCAGAACTAAAGAAAGGCCTTTGTCAGGTCAACAGTCTTTCAGTGATGTTGGATGTTAAGCCAATTTCACTAGCTACCTTTCAAAAGGGTCAGGAAACATTAGTGTCACTAAAGTCTCTGTGAGTTCACAGGTCTCTGAGAACAAAGACCTTTATGCATTGTAGAACAAAACCAGGTCTGAGGGATCAAAGGCTTTCTGTATTGTAAGTGAAATGAATGTACTTCACACTCCTGTGTGAATTTTCTCCTGTAGTTTGATACAGCAGGGGTAGAGGAGGCTTGATTTCAGCAGGATCTGAGGATCAAAGTCCTGCTTTGGGAAACAAGATATATGGGTCAAATTTCAGCCAGTGGCAGTCAACAGTTATTAAGCACTAGATTCTCGGAGGTGGGGGGAGGGGGGTACAGCATTGAATATCCAGGTCTGTGGTTATGGCCGATATTTGTAAGCTTCTTTGAGCAGGGACCGGCCTTCTTCGTTATTATGTACAGCGCTGCGTAACACTAGTAGCGCTCTATAAATGTCAAATAGTAGTAGTACCTGCACACCTAACTGGGCAAGATAGGACTGTCATGTCTGTGGTCTTAACCAGGGGCATAGCCAGACTTCAACAGGAGGGGGGTCCAGAGCCTGAGATGAGGGGGCACATTTTAGCCCCCCCCCCCCGGCGCTGCCGACCCCCTCCCTAGCCGTCAACTTTGACGACCCTCTCGACCCCCCCTTCAACCCTCCCCCGCTGTCGCCTACCTTTGCTGGCGGGGGACCCCAATCCCCGCCAGCCGAGGAGGTCCTCTTCTTCCCGCGAAAGCTTCATTCTGTTTCTGACGTCCTGCGGGGGAGGATTGGTGGTGGGAGGGGGGGTCCAGGGCCAATTCTACAGGGGCCCAGGCCCCCCTGGCCCCACGTATTTACACCACTGGTCTTAATTTGCCCGGTTAGCTATGTGAGTGCTGGCACTGTATATCGCTGGTTCACGCACATAACTTTCGGGACCACCTCATCCTTGTCCCTGGACCGCCTGGCACTGCCAGGTTATATTTAAGCACTTTATAACAATCTATCATGACTCCTACCTCCTAGGATCATCCGTTATCCTTTCCTGTGGGGTCCTTTTACTAAGGTGCGCTGAAAAATGGCTTGTGGTAGTGTAGGCGCGGGTCTTGGGCGTGCGCCGATCCATTTTTCAGCGCACCTGTAAAAAAAAGTGCCTTTTAAAATTTTTTCCTGAAAATGGACGTGCAGCAAAATCAAAATTGCAGAGCGTCCATTTTGGGTCTGCGACCTTACCGCCAGCCATTGACCTAGCGATAAAGACTCACGCGGTAACCGGGCGGTAATGCCTACGTGCGTCAAATGCCACTTGGCACACGTCCAATACGCAAATCTGAAAATTATGGACGTGGGCCAAAAATGAAATTACCGCATGTTGGGTGTGCGTAGACACTTACGCAGTTTAGTAAAAGGGCTCCTTAATGATTTTAGTCTCATGCGTTAATCAAATAGTCTCATGCGTTAATATATGGAGGAGTGGCCTAGTGGTTAGAGTGGTGGACTTTGGTCCTGAGGAACTGAGTTTGATTCCCTGCACAGGCAGCTCCTTGTGACTCTGGCCAAGTCACTTAACCCTCCATTGCCCGCCGCATTGAGCCTGCCATGAGTGAGAAAGTGTGGGGTACAAATGTAACAAAACAAACAAAAAAAAATGGTCTCCAGTGTTTCTCATACCTCACACTAACACTATCTGCTTTTGTCTCACCTACAATGTAAACCGCACTGAGCCCTGGACAGGGGGATATTAGCAGTACACAAGAACTGATTTGAATTGAAGTTAAGTGGTACTAAATATTGACAGCTGGGCATCTTGGCATGGATTAAACAAGCAGGAGCCTCTTCTGATCCCTTAAACCACACTCAATATGGACCCCATCAATTTCAACTCACAGTCTGTAGCTATTAGTTCTGTGTCAAAGCAAATGCAAGGCGCAGATTAAGAAGGCCAAGAGGGAGTATGAAAAAAAGATAGCATTAGAGGCAAAAAAACATAGTAAAAATGTTTTTCGGTATATTAAAAGCAGGAAGCCGGCAAAAGAATCGGTTGGGCCGCTGGATGACCGAGGGGTAAAAGGGGCGATCAAGGAAGACAAAGATGTAGCGGAGAGACTGAATGAATTCTTTGCTTCGGTCTTCACCGAGGAAGATTTGGGTGGGATACCGGTGTCGGAAATGGTATTTCAAGCGGACGAGTCGGAGAAACTTACTGACTTCACGGTAAACCTGGAGGACGTAATGGGGCAGTTCGGCAAACTGAAGAGTAGCAAATCTCCTGGACCGGATGGTATTCATCCTAGAGTACTGATAGAACTGAAAAACGAGCTTGCGGAGCTACTGCTAGTGATATGCAACTTATCCTTAAAATCGAGCGTGGTACCGGAAGATTGGAGGGTGGCCAATGTAACGCCCATTTTAAAAAAGGCTCCAGGGGAGATCCGGGAAATTATAGACCGGTGAGTCTGACGTCGGTGCCTGGGAAAATGGTAGAGGCTATTATTAAAACAAAATTACAGAGCACATCCGAGGACATGGATTACTGAGACCAAGTCAGCATGGCTTTTGTGTGGGGAAATCTTGCCTGACCAATTTACTTCAATTCTTTGAAGGAGTGAACAAACATGTGGACAAAGGGGAGTCGGTTGATATTGTGTATCTGGATTTTCAAAAGGCGTTTGACAGGTACCTCATGAAAGGCTACAGAGGAAATTGGAGGGTCATGGGATAGGAGGAAATGTCCTATTGTGGATTAAAAACTGGTTGAAGGATAGGAAACAGAGAGTGGGGTTAAATGGGCAGTATTCACAATGGAGAAGGGTAGTTAGTGGGGTTCCTCAGGGGTCTGTGCTAGGACCGCTGCTTTTTAATATATTTATAAATGATTTAGAGATGGGAGTAACCAGCAAGGTAATTAAATTTGCTGATGACACAAAGTTATTCAAAGTCGTTAACTCACGAGAGGATTGTGAAAAATTACAGAAGGACCTTACGAGACTGGGAGACTGGGCGGCTAGATGGCAGATGACATTTAATGTGAGCAAGTGCAAGGTGATGCATGTGGGAAAAAAGAACCCGAATTATAGCTACGTCATGCAAGGTTCCACGTTAGGAGTTACAGACCAAGAAAGGGATCTGGGTGTCGTCGTCGATAATACACTGAAACCTTCTGCTCAGTGTGCTGCTGCGCTAGGAAAGCGAATAGAATGTTAGGTATTATTAGGAAAGGTATGGAAAACAGGTGTGAGGATGTTATAATGCCGTTGTATCGCTCCATGGTGCGACCGCACCTTGAGTATTGTGTTCAATTCTGGTCGCCGCATCTCAAGAAGGATATAGTAGATTTGGAAAAGGTGCAGCGAAGGGCGACTAAAATGATAGCGGGGATGGGAAGACTTCCCTATGAAGAAAGACTAAGGAGGCTAGGGCTATACAGCTTGGAGAAGAGACGGCTGAGGGGAGACATGATAGAGGTATATAAAATAATGAGTGGAGTGGAACAGGTGGATGTGAAGTGTCTGTTCACGCTTTCCAAAAATACTAGGACTAGGGGGCATGCGATGAAACTACAGTGTAGTAAATTTAAAACAAATCGGAGAAAATGTTTCTTCACCCAACGTGTAATTAAACTCTGGAATTCGTTGCCGGAGAAAGTGGTGAAGGCGGTTAGCTTAGCAGAGTTTAAAAAGGGGTTGGACGGTTTTCTAAAGGACAAGTCCATAAACCGCTACTAAACGGACTTGGAAAACTCCAAAATTCCAGGAATAACATGTATAGAATGTTTGTACGTTTGGGAAGCTCGCCAGGTGCCCTTGGCCTGGATTGACCGCTGTCATGGACAGGATGCTGGGCTCGATGGACCCTTGGTCTTTTCCCAGTGTGGCATTACTTATGTACTTATGTACTTATGTCTCTGGATGGTCCAGTTAATGCGGGTCACTTAAGGAGTTTTCTTTTTCTGTCGAGGAGGAGGGTTAAATCCAGCTCATATCACAAGAGAGAATTATTTAATAATTTTATTAGGATTTATTTACCGCCTTTTTGAAAGAATTCACTCAGGGGCCCTTTTACTAAGGCGTGCCCAAACGTGGTCTGCGCTGGTGTAGGCACGTGTTTTGGACGTGCGCTGGTCCATTTCCTGAGCGCGCCTGGAAAAAAGGGAATTTTTTAAATGTTCCGGAAAATGGATGTGAGGCAAAATGAAAACCAGTGTGCGTCCATTTTTGGCCTGAGGCCTTAATGCCACCCATTTACTTAACGGTAAAATTTCACATGCTAACCGGGTGGTAAGCGTCCCGCAATCGCCAACTGCCAATTACCACCAGGTAAGGGCCCTGCGGTAGAAAATAGAAAATATTTTCTACCGCGTGTTGTGGGCACGCACCAAAAATGGAATCACTGCCCGGGTCATGCGGTAGCTGGCTGGTAGTGCCAATTTGACGTGTGTTGGATGCGCATAAGGCAGTGCACAGTAAGAGTAAATCAAACATAAGCAATTACTGTGTAACTACCAACTAATGCCTTAATGGTGGTTCTTAACCTAATTTTACCCACTAGTAAAACAGGCCCGTTTCTGACACAAATGAAACGGACGCTAGCAAGGTTTTACTCGGAGTGTATATGTTTGAGAGAGAGAGTGTGTGTGAGAGAGAGAAAGTGTGTGTGTGAGAGATGGAGTGTGTGTGTGAGTGAGACAGAGAATGAGTGAGAGAGAGACAGACAGACAGACAGAGTGTGTGTGTGTTTGTGTCAGAGAGAGAGTGTGTGTGAGAGACAGAGTGTGTATGTGTGTGTGAGAGTGAGTGTGTGTGTGAGAGAGAGAGAGTGTGTGTGTGAGAGAGTGTATGTGAGACAGAGTGTATGTGTGGGGGGGGCTCCAAGTTCCATGACCCCCTCCTTCCCTCCCTCCCTCTCCTCCCCTCTGAGTTAAAGGCTCCCCTTCCATCCGAGGTGCAGGCCCTCCTCCCTCCCTCTCTCTCCGCCCCTCCAAGTTCTTGGCCCCCCCTTCCCTCCGAGTTCCATGCCCCCTCCCTCTCCTCCCCAGCGTGTTCCATGCCCCCCTTTACTCGGAGTGTGTATGTTTGAGAGAGAGTGTGTGGGTGAGAGATGAAGTGTGTATGTGAGAGAGAATGAGTGAGAGAGAGAGAGAGAGACAGAGTGTGTGTGTGTGTTTGTGTCAGAGAGAGAGAGTGTGTGTGAGAGAGAGAGAGAGAGTGTGTGTGTGTGTGTGTGTGTGTGTGTGTGTGTGTGTGTGAGACAGAGAGTGAGTGTGTGTGTGTGAGAAAGTGAAGCCTTGAAGCATTTGTGCGCTCTGTAAGGCTCCATCTCCTCAATTGAGGACACATAGTTCCAGAACGTTGCAGGAATGCTTCAAGGCTTGAAGGCTTCACTTTCTCGGTTTCAGAATGTTGGAGGTGTGTTTTATTATATAGGATGATTACTTGGATTGTGTATCACAGCTGTAGCTGTAGACCAGTGACTCTCAAACCTGTTTTAGGGGGACCTCTAGCCACTCATGTTTTCAGGATTTCCACAGTGAGTTTGTATGAGATAAATCTACATGCAACGAAGGTATTGCACGCAACTCTGTCCGAAACATACATTCGGGGTGGACGTCTTGAAAACCCAACTAGCTGAAAGTCTTCCGGGATGAGTTTGGGAACCACTGCTATGAAATATTCTGCTGCAGGTTATCAGTGGACAGATACGGGCTGTAGCAGTGGTTCCCAGACCCGGTCCTGGAGGCACCCCAGCCAGTCAGGTTTTCAGGACATCCGCAATGAATATTCATGAGAGAGATATGGATGCGGTGAAGGCAGTGCGTGCAAATCTCTCTCATTTATTTTATTTTATTATTTATTTATTTGTGACATTTGTATCCCACTTTATCCCAAACAAGTTTGAGTTCAATGTGTCTTACAATAAACAGTATAGGATACATAACCAAGAATAAAGCATAAGAAAGTAATTTGTTGTAAGAATCCAATGTTATAATACACAAAAGTTTTTAGAGAGGGAGAGAATTGAGAGAATAGGGGAGACTTCACTGCGGAAACCCAGGCCAAAGTATCCGCCTGCTTATCCGACATTGCCGCCTGGATGTCCAACCACCACCTGAAACTGAACATGGCCAAAACCAAGCTTATTGTCTTTCCACCCAAACACACTTCTCCTCTCCCTCCACTCTCTATTTCAGTCGATAACACCCTCATCCTCCCCACAACCTCAGAGTCATCTTCCACTCCTCCCTCTCCTTCTCTGCGCATATCCAGCAGACAGCCAAGACCTGTCACTTCTTTCTCTATAACATCAGCAAATTTCGCCCTTTCCTCTCTGGGCATACCACCCGAACTCTCATCCACTCTCTCATTACCTCTCGCCTTGACTACTGCAACCTACTACTCACTGGCCTCCCACTTAACCATTTATCCCCCCCTTCAATCCATTCAGAACTCTGCTGCGTGTCTTATCTTCCGCCTGGACCGATATGCTCATATCACCCCTCTCCTCAAGTCACTTCACCAGCTTCCGATCAGATACCGCATACAGTTCAAACTTCTCCTACTAACCTACAAATGCACTCAATCTGCAGCCCCTCATTACCTCTCTACCCTCATCTCCCCTTATGCCCCTACCTGAAACCTACGCTCACAGGACAAATCCCTCCTCTCAGTACCCTTTTCCACCACCGCCAACTCCAGGCTCCGCCCTTTCTGCCTCGCCTCACCCTATGCTTGGAATAAACTTCCTGAGCCCATACGCCAAGCCCCTCCCTGCCCATCTTCAAATCCTTACTCAAAGCCCACCTCTTCAATGTCGCTTTCGGCACCTAACCATTATACCCCTATTCAAGAAATCTAGACTGCCCCCAATTTGATTGACTGCACATTTTGTCCTTTAGATTGTAAGCTCCTCTGAGCAGGGACTGTCCTTCTTTGTGAAATTGTACAGTGCTGCGTAACCCTAGTAGCGCTTTAGAAATATTAAGTAGTAGTAGTAGGTTTGTGGTAAGGACCTGGTGGCAGCAGTAGCCTCCCCACTAAATGTTATAAGCCTCCTGCTTGACTGCCAAATTTGTCTTGGGTTCCATGTCCCACCTTTGGCCCATGCTAATAGGGAGAACCCTCCTGTCCACCCTGAATGCAGAATCAGCCTGCCATACTCCCACGTTGGCGGTTCATAGTACCTTGCTAAAGGAACAAGTAGTCAAGGACCAAGAAACAATGACTATTCATTGTGGATATTCTGCAAGTCTGACTGGCTAGGGTACCTCCAGGACCAGGTTTGGGAACTACTGGGCTATAGGAAACAACTGTGTGTGAACAGAGTTTGTCTAACTGAGTTTCACTGTTGTATTTTAGAAAGAACCCTCTATTGGTATCTACACAACATGAGCAATGTTTTTGTGGGCGAGAAATTACACTTGGGAATTAAATAGAATGGAGACAAGATTGGATATTGAAACTGTGCCTGTTTTTCCAGACCAGACCTGTTGGAGTGGAGCAGTGTGGTTAACCAACAATCCGTCTTACAGCGGCTAGACCATGCATTTACCATAGCCCAGCGGCACTTGAACATCCCCAAACTCCTGGATCCTGAAGGTTAGTACACTCCGTTAAACCTTTTTGTCATTCAGAGATATTAATATATTTAAGCACTTTGCTCGAAGACTTGTGGTTTCTAGAAGCTTAGTATTTTGCTCGTTCCAGCATGTTAAATTCTCAGTAACAGATGTGGAGACTGAATGATAATTTAATGCAACGTTGTGTGACATGTAAAATTAATCTGAGTTCAAGTAAGCTATTGTTCACAATTGTGAAAATAGATTACTTGTTATTATAGAAAGCTTATCAAAATATATCATAGTAAAATTTATAATCGACACCGGGGGTCTTTTACTAAAGCTTAGCTCGAGTTACCTGCAGCAAGGCCCAGAGGAATAAAATGGGCCCTGCTGCAGATAACTTGAGCTAAACTTTAGTTAAAAAAATCCCCCACAAGTTGCTATTGTATCTAGTATTTAGGAGACATTCCACAGACATTCTGTATAGATATAGATAGGATAAAGGGACGCATATGTCCCTCCACTTACCAGTCAATGCCAGCAGAGGAGGGAGGAGCGCCATCTTCTTCTCCCAACATTTCCGTTGAAGACCACCAAGAGGGTGGAAGGGGGGTGTTGGACCCTACAGAATTGAGAACTTGAGATAAAAGTGTGGCACAACCAGCCCATAAGAAGCCACAACTTGAATTAGGGGTGGAAGATGGGTCCCCTTTCTTAAGGGATCAGCTTGGAGAAAGCTGCAGCTAGACTCGTAGGGGAAAAGAGGATTAGCTAGGTGGGGGGTGGGCAGATTGGCTGAGAGAGATCCACATCTTGATTCTGATGATACTAAGCTATATATATATATTAAAATAACGTTTAACATCAGACTTGCTACAGGCTATCTCTGAGGTCACTTAGTAAAAATGCTACTGATGCAGTGAAAAATAAGTATCTGTTTTGCATAATCTGATGTGGTGTTCTCTGAATCTTCTGATCTGTGTTTATTCCAATGTAAAGAATATTTGATTAGTGTTTTATTGGCTTTCTTTATGTGCCGATTTTATTTTTGAGTCTTGGTACAGAATCTGCTTAAGTTTAGCTTCATTGTTACGAAATCTTGAAAGAAAGACCCAACTTCTCTTCATTTCCAATGTCACTCGATGGAAAAACCACACAAGACTTAGGGTGTCCTCAATCCCCTATTTACTGAAGTGCACTACGGGGCCTTTTACTAAGGTGGGCTAGGCCTAACGTGGGCCTACCACGTGCTAAAAGGGCACCACCGTGAGACATGTTAGTTTCCCGCTCAGTGTGCGCGGTAATGTTGCGCTAGAATTGTTTCCAGCGTGGGAGGCGTGCCGTGGCCGGAGAGTAGGCATGCCTGCAGGCATATTACTGTGCGCTACCCGATTAGCACGGGAGTAGGTCGTGAGCCCTGACGGCCCTGGTTCCCAAACCTGATCCTGGAGGATACCCGCTCCGCGTTAGGAGTTACAGACCTAGAAAGGGATCTGGGAGTCATCGTGGACAAGACGTTGAAAACTTCTGCTCAGTGTGCTGTGGCGGCTAAGAAAGCCCACAGAATGTTGAGTATTATTAGGAAAGGGATGGAAAACAAACACGAGGATGTTATAATGCTGTTGTATCGCTCCATGGTGAGACTGCACCTCGAGTATTGTGTTCAGTTCTGGTCGCCGCACTTCAAAAAAGATATAAAGGAATTGGTGAAGGTGCAGAGAAGGGCGACAAAAATGGTAAAAGGGATGGGAGGACTTCCCTATAAGGAAAGGCTGAGAAGGTTAGGGCTCTTCAGCTTGGAGAAAAGGCGGCTGAGGGGTGATATGATAGAAGTCTACAAGATAATGAGTGGAATGGAGCAGACAGACATGAAGCGTTTGTTTACACTTTCTAACAATAATAGAACCAGGGGACATAAGATGAAGCTAGAATGTGCTAGATTTAAAACAAATAGGAGAAAGTTTTTCTTTACTCAATGTGTAGTTAGACTCTGGAACTCATTGCCGGAGAATGTAGTGACAGCAGTTGGCCTTACGGAGTTTAAGGGGGGTTTGGACAGATTCCTGAAGGAAAAGTCCATTGAACATTATTAATTTAAATTTTTGTTTTGTTTTTGGGTTTTTGCCGGGTTCTTGATGTTATGACCCGGTAGTGGTGAGCCCCTGTGCCCCGACTGAGCACGGCAGAGATGGAGTGACACCGCACTCGGTCAGGCAGCCAGACAACCCCTAGCTTCACCTGGGAAGCGACCACCATTCACCGGGAGTTGAGCCCCCAGCTGCAGGCGGCCACCAGGACTTCAGGAATCGGCGGGGTTGCACAGCCGCTGACCAGGATAGCAGGAAACAGACATAGTCCAGAACCAGTACTCCAACAGACAAAGAATAGTCAAATCAGTCCAGAGTCAAGGCAGGCAGCAAACAAGCGAAATCCAAGATAACTAGCCAAGGTCTGGTACACAGGAAAACAGGAACAGAAAGAAGTCGGTGAACAGCACTCCGACAGCAACTCCTCAGAACAAATGAGGCCGAAGCAATGAAGGCCTGGAGGCAGTGCTTTAAATAGTGAAGAAATTTGAGCAAACCAAACTCAGGTGAAGCCAACATGGCTGCCCCCATAGGAGATCCTCCCAAGAACAAATATGGATAGGGTTACCATTTTGTGTCCTCCGAAAAAGAGGACACATGTCACGCCCCCTACCCCGCCAATGCCCCGCCCCCGCCATGCCCCTTTCAGGTCCTCATTCCGCCCCCTATTCCCCGCCCCCCGTCACATAGTCCCCTCCCCGCCCCCCCCGTTCCACATACCCCCCCCCCCGTCACATATCCCCCCCTCACTTACTATCTAGCCCTGGTGGTCTAGTGGCGTCTTCTCTTTGGGGCAGGAAAGAGCTCCCTCTTTCCTGCCCGGAGCGCTGCCTGCCCTTGCCTGCTGCATCCTCCTCGGTTTGGCTGGGGATTCAAAATGGCCACCGAGAGTTGAAGCGGCCTCGCGAGACTTCAACTCTCGGCGGCCATTTTGAATACCCAGCCAGACCGAGAAGGATGATGGACAAGGGAGGCAGCGCTCCGGGCAGGAAAGAGGGGGCTCTTTCCTGCCCCGAAGACGTCACAATAGACCACCAGGTAGGGTTACCATATGGCTCCAGAAAAAGGAGGACGGATTGAGCCAGCCGGGTTTTACTTCCATTGCTTTCAATGGAAGTAATTGAGCCAGCCGGGTTTTACTTCCATTGCTTTCAATGGAAAGCAATGGAAGTAAAACCCGGCTGGCTCAATCCGTCCTCCTTTTTCTGGAGCCATATGGTAACCCTACCACCAGGGAACATGGTAAGGAAGGGAAGGGGAGGGGACAGGAGACCAGACCCACGGCATCGATCGCCCGCACGCCCGCACCCACGTTTGTCCAGAAATCCGGACAAACGTGCGTGCAGGCAAAATCCGCCGGACGCCTCGGACATGCCCTCAAAAAGAGGACATGTCCGGGGAAATCCGGACGAATGGTAACCCTAAATATGGAGTTCTTTCCTGATCTCGTTTATACAAGATGGCCACCCCCTCCTGAGCTAGCCAAGATGGCCGCTGCCCATGCTCTAAGCTGGATGACGGCTGCCAGACTTGGGAAACTGAAACCGACCCATCCTGGAGAAACATCAAAAAGCCGGCTAGCTCTGCCGGGACCGCACCTCGCCAGCGAATCAGACGCGCAGGCCTGGATTCAGGTGAGGAACGTAACACTTGAGGCCTGGATTGGCCACTGTCGGAGACAGGATGCTGGGCTTGATGGACCCTTGATCTTTTCCCAGTATGGCGGTGCTTATGTTCTTATGAGAGAGATTTGCATGCACCACCACCATTGCATGCAAATCTCTCTCATGAATATTCATTGTAGATATCCTGAAAACCTGACTGGCTGTGGTGCCTCCAGGACCAGGTTTGGGAACCACTGCCTTACTGCCTCCTAAATGGGCGACGGTAAGAGCGCCTGCCGTAACATCTACACATTAATGGAGAAATTAACGTGTGGCCATTACAAAAAAATATATATATAGCGAGGCAGCCATTTTACCGCCAAACTAAAAGTAGCCGAAAACCACCTGCTGGCACCAGCGCCGACCACATTTTAGCACAGCTTGGTAAAAGGACTCCTAAGCCTTTTCAGTCCCTGTTCTTCAATAACCAAAATGGAATGTGGAGCAAATACAAAACCTCTCCTGTAAATGCTGAGGGCCTTCCCAGCAAGAGGGCTGCCATGCAGTTAAGCAATGACAAGTTCAGTTGGCTACAATGCTTGAGGTGGCTGTAACCAGAGGCATAGCCAGACTTCGGCGGGAGGGGGGTCCAGAGCCCAAGGTGAGGGGGCACATTTTAGGCCCCCCCACCAGTACCACCAACCCCCCCCCCCCCGCACCGCTGCTGCCACCACCAACAACTTTGACCCCCTTGCCGACGACCCTCTCGACCCCCCCCTACCGCCGCCAACCTTCTCTCACCGCCGCTGTCGGCTACCTTTGCTGGCAGCGGATACCAACCCCCACCAGCCGAGGTCTTCTTCTTCTGGCGTAAGGCTTCATTCTGTTTCTGTGAGTCTGATGTCCTGCACGTTGTACGTGCAGGACATCAGACTCACAGAAACAGAACGAAGCCTTGCACGTTGTACATGCAGGACGCGAGACTCACAGAACCAGAACGAAGCCTTGCGCCGGAAGAAGAGGACCTCGGCTGGCGGGGGTTGGGGTGCCCCGCCAGCAAAGGTAACTGATGGCGACGGTGGGGGAGGGTTGGCGGCAGGAGGGGGGGTCGAGAGGTTCATCGGCAGGGGGGTCCAAGGCCAAATCTACTGGGGCCCAGGCCCCCGTGGTCCCACGTAGCTACACCACTGGCTGTAACTGCTCTGCGTTTTCTGCTGTGTTAACTGTAACTGTGCAATAATGGCTTCCACATTAATTGTAAGGCATAGTCCTTACCTATTCCACACTCCGACAAGCAATTTTACCCATTAGCTGTTTGACCAAGCAATTGGTCTGCGTTAAACTAATGCACTAGCTGTTAGCATGCGCTCAAAGGTCCATCAAGTCCAGCATCCTTTTTCCAACAGTGGCCAATCCAGGTCACAAATACCTGGCAGAAACCCAAATAGTAGCAACATTCCATGTAGAACCCCAAGAGTAGCAAGATTCTAGATTTCTAAAGAATAACAATATTCCATGCAGAATTTCAAAGTGTAACAACATTCCATGTAAAACCCCAAAGAGTAGCAAGATTCCATTCAGAATCCCAAGTACATAAGTGTTGCCACACTGGGACAGAGCAAAGGTCCATCAAGTCCAGCATCCTGTTTCCAACAGTGGCCAATCCAGGTCACAAATACCTGCCATTTTTCAGGGCACCTTAGTAAAAGCACCCCCTAAGAGTGTAAACCAGCTAGATGGCAATGCTGTAGAGCAGGATAAAAGTATGTAATAAACTTGATACATTGAAATTTGAGAATCTTGCAAAATTTCAGCCTCAGAAACGGACTAATTCTGTCTTTAAAAAATGAGAAACATTTATAAATTAAAAAGTGCTTTTTGTTTTTGGAAAAACGCATTTGAAAAACATCTAAATCTCTGTGAAAAAAATTGCATCGTCCCTTTCTACTGACCCTATGAGTAAACAAAACTTTCAAAGATGAAAGTTGCCCAAATTTACCCCTCCAAACTGTTATAGCTTTTATTTCTGGTATTTGTAACCCCACTTTACGTACCTTTTTGCTCAGCAGGTCACAGTTCTCTCAGCTGTGTAAAGTAAAGCTCTTTGGGTTCCTTTTACCAAGCTGCAGGAAAAAGGACCCTGCACTAGGCATGGGGGCTATTTTTCCCGTGCGCCAGGGCCCCTTTTACCACAGCGGGTAAAAAAGCCCTCAGCACACCTGGCCATGGGGTGAGAGAACTCTTACCGCATGGCCGTGCTGCAGGGAGCCCTTACCTCCACCCACTGACAAGGCGATAAGGGCTCCCACAGTAATGCGGCAGTAACCATTGCGGAGTGGAGGAGTGGCCTAGTGGTTAGCGTACCAGTCTTGCAATCCAGAGGTGGCCATTTCAAATCCCACTGCTGCTCCTTGTGATCTTGGGCAAGTCGCTTAACCCTCCATTGCCTCAGGTACAAACTTAGATTGTGAGCCCTCCTGGGACAGAGAAATATCCAGAGTACCTGAATGTAACTCACCTTGAGCTACTCCTGAAAAAGGTGTGAGCAAAATCCAAATAAATAAATAACCAGGCAGCACGTGCAATGCTCAATTACCAAAGGGCTATCGTTGAGCAAGCCATTTCCAGGAGTTTTATTTTCCCCCCCTGGAAATGGTGCGCACTTGGGGCGGAACTACCGTCAGCAGCCGCATTGGGCCAGCGGTAGTCCCGGAAGAGTGAGCGGTTCTCTGTAAAAGGGTCTCCTTTGTCAACAGAAGCAGGCCATGTTCTATTTTGTATTACAAAGAATAAAATTCAAATTCATTCTCTGGCCAAAAGCTCATTATCAGAGACAGAAGAGATTAGTTACTGAATGTACTGAGTAAAAGTGTCCTATCCAGTTCATTAATTTTTGTAAAATTATTCTGGAACTGTACCTGGGGGCTTAGTGGTAGGTGGGTTTATTGATATGAAGTGATTCTAATAGACATGAAAATGATCAAAGGAAATGTGTAGGTTTCACAGTAGGAATGTAGATATGATTTAATAGGGACTCGTTGTAGAGATCCCATTATCTGGCACTTAGAAACTCACAAAGAAAGAAGCTTTGAGAACATTGAACTCAATTACAAAGCTACAGTTAGGGGCCCTATTTCTGAAGCTTCGTTCATTTTTTTTTTCTGGCTTTGAGCGCATGCTAACAGCTAGTGCATTAGTTTAACGCAGACCAATTGCTTGGTCAAACAGCTAATGGGTAAAATTGCTTGTCGGAGTGTGGAATAGGTAAGGACTATGCCTTACAATTAATGTGGAAGCCATTATTGCACAGTTACAGTTAACACAGCAGAAAACGCAGAGCAGTTACAGCCAGTGGTGTAGCTACGTGGGACCACGGGGGCCTGGGCCCCAGTAGATTTGGCCTTGGACCCCCCTGCCGATGAACCTCTCGACCCCCCCTCCTGCCGCCAACCCTCCCCCACCGTCGCCATCAGTTACCTTTGCTGGCGGGGCACCCCAACCCCCGCCAGCCGAGGTCCTCTTCTTCCGGCGCAAGGCTTCGTTCTGGTTCTGTGAGTCTCGCGTCCTGCATGTACAACGTGCAAGGCTTCGTTCTGTTTCTGTGAGTCTGATGTCCTGCACGTACAACGTGCAGGACATCAGACTCACAGAAACAGAATGAAGCCTTACGCCAGAAGAAGAAGACCTCGGCTGGTGGGGGTTGGTATCCGCTGCCAGCAAAGGTAGCCGACAGCGGCGGTGAGAGAAGGTTGGCGGCGGTAGGGGGGGGTCGAGAGGGTCGTCGGCAAGGGGGTCAAAGTTGTTGGTGGTGGCAGCAGCGGTGCGGGGGGGGGGGGGGGGGTGGTACTGGTGGGGGGGCCTAAAATGTGCCCCCTCACCTTGGGCTCTGGACCCCCCTCCCGCCGAAGTCTGGCTATGCCTCTGGTTACAGCCACCTCAAGCATTGTAGCCAACTGAACTTGTCATTGCTTAACTGCATGGCAGCCCTCTTGCTGGGAAGGCCCTCAGCATTTACAGGAGAGGTTTTGTATTTGCTCCACATTCCATTTTGGTTATTGAAGAACAGGGACTGAAAAGGCTTAGGAGTCCTTTTACCAAGCTGTGCTAAAATGTGGTCGGCGCTGGTGCCAGCAGGTGGTTTTCGGCTACTTTTAGTTTGGCGGTAAAATGGCTGCCTCGCTATATATATATTTTTTTGTAATGGCCACACGTTAATTTCTCCATTAATGTGTAGATGTTACGGCAGGCGCTCTTACCGTCGCCCATTTAGGAGGCAGTAAGGCAGTGGTTCCCAAACCTGGTCCTGGAGGCACCACAGCCAGTCAGGTTTTCAGGATATCTACAATGAATATTCATGAGAGAGATTTGCATGCAATGGTGGTGGTGCATGCAAATCTCTCTCATAAGAACATAAGCACCGCCATACTGGGAAAAGATCAAGGGTCCATCAAGCCCAGCATCCTGTCTCCGACAGTGGCCAATCCAGGCCTCAAGTGTTACGTTCCTCACCTGAATCCAGGCCTGCGCGTCTGATTCGCTGGCGAGGTGCGGTCCCGGCAGAGCTAGCCGGCTTTTTGATGTTTCTCCAGGATGGGTCGGTTTCAGTTTCCCAAGTCTGGCAGCCGTCATCCAGCTTAGAGCGTTTGAGCAAATGTTTAAAGTGCTGTTTAACTTGTCAGCTTATATTTTAATGCCTTAAAATTAATGCTCATTTGGATAATGACTGTGGCCCCCAACATGAACAGCATTTATGTTATAAATGTACCTTTTTAATGTTTTTGACAGCTACTTATTAAAGCAACAACTTCAAGTCGCTTGTTTCTATTAGAACTATTAGTCCTACTGCCTGTGAAGGTAGTTTGAACATAATTGAATTGCTCACAGGTCAGCGTGGTGATAATAAAATCTATGTACATTCAGAAGGGAGGGTTTTGAATGAAATACAATATATGCTTTGACATATCTTCTCCACATTAACAAAATGATTTCACTTAGAATAATTGCCCTGTTCAACAGTGGTGCAGAGTTGTTGGGTTTCTTTTGAAAGAAAATGAAAAATGCAACATAACTCTATCCAAATCCAAACTGAAAGCAACAAAATGGGGGGGAGGGGTCAGTTTATTTCATTTATAACACACTTTGGGGGTAATTCTACATAGGGCGCTCTAAGGGGGTCTTTTACTAAGGCGCACTCACGTTTTAAGTGGACGCTAAAATTGGGCACGCGCTAATTGTTAGAGACATCCATAGGATGCAGTGCATTGGCATCTCTAAAGTTCAGCGCACGCTCAATTTTAGCACACGCTAAAAACGTGAGCACGCCTTAGTAAAAGGGGGTCTAAGGTGGCAAACTGTAGGAGCGCAAACGGGAGATAACAGCAGTTGAGCGCCAAAATGGGGGTAAAATGGCAGATATGTGTGTAAGTGTGCCAAGTGTTCTCGCGCATTACTGCAAAACAGGCATTCCCATGGAAGCGGTGTGGGTGGGTAACGGGCATTCCTATTTGTATGCTCAAATGTAGTATTTAGGTGTGGCCACTTGCACATGCCATGTGGTCGCACCTAAAGTTGGGCACCTCAATGTCAACTTTGACAATGACTCCACTGGCCAAGCTACTGTCCAATCAAGGTCTCAATCCATTCATTTATCCAGATGATGTCACGATCTACATCCCGTTTAAATATGATTTAACAGAAATCACAAATGAAATTAATCACAGCTTCCAAATAATGAACACGTTGGCGGATGCTTTCCAACTGAAGCTTAATGCGGAAAAGACACAATGCCTTATTATCTCATCACAATATAACAAGATTAAGTATACCAACATAAATACCCCAAACTTTACTCTTCCTGTTTCGGATACTCTGAAACTTCTAGGAGTCACAATTGATCAAAGTCTCACACTAGAAAGTCATGCAAAAAATGTAACAATGAGAACTGTTCTTCCCAAGAGAGGTATTCTGCAACCTGGTGCAGTCAATGGTGTTAAGTCATTTGGACTCATAGGAGCCAACTTTTCAAAATTATTGGGGGTGCTAAGCCCAATGGAAATGACCCTTCCCTGGACACATACAAGGAATTTTCTCAATATTGGGGGTACTCAAGCACCCACAGCACCCACAGAGTCGGCTCCAATGTTTGGACTATTGTAATTCCATCTACGCCAACTGCAAAACACAAATCATTAAGAAACTCCAGATGGCCCAGAATACTGCAGCCAGACTAATATTTGGAAAAATGAAATACGAAAGCGCCAAGCCCCTCAGAGAAAAATTGCACTGGCTCCCACTAAAAGACCGAATTACGTTCAAAACCTGTACCCTGGTTCATAAAATTATTCATTGCGAGGCCCCGATATATATGTTTGACCTCATAGACTTACCAGCAAGGAACACAAAAAGATCATCACGTACCGTTTTGTATCTCCACTACCCCAATTGCAAAGGACTCAAATCTAAATCGATATATGCATCTAGCTTCTCCTACGCCTGCACGCAAACATGGAATGCATTACCAAGTGCCATAAAAACAACGCAAGATTTGGTAACCTTCCGGAAACTACTAAAGACCAACCTGTTTAATGAGACTTATCACAAAGGTCCTTCATAATTGAATTGACACCAAGACTTTTACCTGAACAAGATCTATGATCTCTTACTATTTGTCTACTATAATCCAGTGGCATAGCCAAGGGTGGGCTTAGGTGGGCCCATGCCCACCCACTTTGTGTTCAGGCCCACCCAGTAGCAGCATACCTATGATGCCCCACCAGCCAAAAACTCCCAACAAGTGTCCCTCCTCCATACCTTGTAAGTAGCAGATCTTCGCCTGCAGTGAACAGTGACATACATACTGCTCGCACCGGCCCCACAGCCTTCCCTCTGATGTATTTCTGCCTAGGTGGAAACAGGAAGTTGGATCAGAGGGAAGGGTGTGGGGCCAACATGAGCAGTGTGTATTAGTTGCTGCTCGCTGCTGGTGAAAATCTGCTATTTAAAAGGTACATGGGAGAGGGGGGATGTTTGAGAGACCATATGGCATGCAGGTGAGACAAGGAGAGACCAAATCACGTGTGGGACGGAGCGAGGTTCTTCTGCCCACACATCTTGGGCCCAGGCCCACCCAAAATTGGGTGTCTGGCTACGCCCCTGCGTATAATCAAAATGTGTTTATTGAATGTTTCATATTACCCTAGTTCTCTTACACCTGAAATGATTTATATACCTTTTATTTCTAATTTATGTTATATTTCTCTACTTTAAATGCAATAATATTCAGTATCTCTCCTTTTGGTAATGGCGCCTGCCATTACGGCATAATGTAAGCCACATTGAGCCTGCAAAGAGGTGGGAAAATGTGGGATACAAATGCAATAAATAAATAAATAAAATTGTATAACTCTACTTGCATGTGAAACCCTATTTTACTCGTGTACAAGGAGTTTAAAAGCTTTACTCCAGATGGACTCTATTCAACCTAATGATGACACCCTTGGCCAAATTATTATCCAATCAAAACCTCAATCCATACATTTATGCAGATGACATAATGATCTACATCCCGTCCAAACATGATTTAATGGAAATCACCAACGACATCAACCAAAGTTTCCATATCATGCACTCATGGGCGGATGCATTTCAGTTGAAATTCAACGCAGAAAAAACGCAATGCCTTATACTCACCTCACAATATAACACGAACAAATTCACCACCATAAACACACCAAAACTATCCCTTCCCATATCGGACACACTGAAAATTCTTGGAGTTACCATCGACCAACATCTTACACTCGAAAATCATGTGAAAAATACAACTAAAAAGATGTTTTATTCAATGTGATCAATAGAAATCAAACAAAATAAAACATGGAAAAGAAAATAAGATGATACCTTTTTTATTGGACATAACTTAATACATTTCTTGATTAGCTTTCGAAGGTTGCCCTTCTTCGTCAGATCGGAAATAAGCAAATGTGCTAGCTGACAGTGTATATAAGTGAAAAACATTCAAGCATTGCTATGACAGTCTGACAGGGTGGGAGGATGGGGGTGGGTAGGAGGTATGCATGGGGACATCAAAGCATATCATTGATATTCTAACAGGATGGGTGTGGATAGGTGAGGGGTGGGGTGATCAACAGAGACATACAGCTTTATGGTTTATAATGGGCTAGGAACCCCAGGTCCTTGTTAAGTCCTTTCTGTTGGGTGTTAAAATATTCAATCATTCTGACTTCAAAGTTCTTACGTTCTTGTATGGTTTTAAAGTTACCTTTGAGGATTCTCACTGTGAAGTCACTGGTGCAGTGTCCTGGTCTTGTAAAATGTTGCCCAACAGGTGTGGGAACCCTGCTGGCACCAGCATTGTTTATATGATGTCTATGTAAATTGAATCTTGTCTTAAGCATCTGGCCTGTTTCTCCAATATAGCATCCTTCATTACATTTTTTACACTGAATGATATATACCACATTGGAAGATGAGCAAGTGAAAGATCCCTTTATGTTGAATGTCTTTCCTTTGTGGATGACTTTGGGGTCCTGTGAAATATTTTGGCATAGTTTGCAACTGGATAAATTACAGGGAAGTGTGCCCTTCTGTTCCTTTTCAGTCTGTGATGGAAGTTTACTTCTGATTAGCTTGTGTTTTAAATTGGGTGGCTGTCGGAAGGCCAGTACTGGTGGGGATGGGAATATCTCTTTCAGTAATTCATCCTCCTGGAGTATAGGTTGTAGATCTCTTATGATTTTCCTCAGTTTTTCCAGCTCTGGATTGTATGTCACTACAAGCGGGATTCTGTCTGTGGATTTTTTCTTTTTGTACTGTAGCAGATTCTCCCTGGGTGTTTTGAGGGAGGAGGCAATATTCTTGGAGATTATTTTGGGGTTGTAGCCCTTCTGTTTGAAGGATTCAGTCAGAGTTTTAAGGTGTCTGTCTCTGTCCCCTGGGTCAGAGCAGATACGGTGGTATCTTGTGGCTTGGCTGTAAATGATGGATATTTTTGTATGTGAAGGGTGGAAGCTGGAGTTGTGGAGGTAGCTACATCTGTCTGTGGGCTTCTTGTATACAGATGTTTGTATACAGCCATCACTGATTGAGACTGTGGTGTCCAAAAAATTGACTTTTTCTGGGGAGTAGTCAATTTTGAATCTGATTGTAGGATGGTATGTATTGAAGGAAGAATAAAATTGTTTCAGAGTTTCTTCACCCTCCATCCAAATCATAAAAATGTCATTGATGTACCGGTAGTATTTTAGAGGTTTGGTCTGGTGTGTATTCAGAAATGTCTCTTCCAGCTCAGCCATAAAAAGGTTGGCATATTGGGGTGCTGTCCTGGTGCCCATCGCAGTGCCCATTATTTGTAGATAGATATCATTGTTAAAGTGGAAGTAGTTGTGAGTTAAAATGAATTTGATTAATTTTGTAATAGTTTCTGGTGAGTATTGATGGTCCAGTGTGGATTTTTTTAGGAGTCTTCCACATGCAGCTATGCCATCCGCATGTGGAATGTTGCTGTATAGTGATTCTACATCCATCGTGACCAGAAGGGTGTTAGGTGGTAGTTGCTTGATATTTTTCAATTTATTCAGAAAGTCTGTGGTGTCTTGTATGAAGCTGTTAGTTTTGTGTACGAGAGGTTTCAGAATTCCCTCTATGAATCCAGATATTTCTTCCGTGAGTGTGCCAATACCTGATATGATTGGTCTGCCAGGGTTTCCCAGTTTGTGGATCTTGGGTAGCATGTAAAATGTGCCTACGGAAGGTTGATTTGGTATGAGTTTCTTCAGGTGAGGTTGCGCTTGTGTAGGAAATGTTTTGATAAGGTCTTTCAGCTGTTTTGTGTAGTCCTGTGTGGGGTCCTCAGTTAGTTTCCTGTAGTATTTATTGTCTGAGAGCTGTTTGTGGCCCTCTTCAATGTATTTTTGTATGTCCATAATTACCACTGCGCCTCCTTTGTCTGCGGGTTTGATGATAATGCGTTCGTTAGTTTGTAGGGTTCTTATGGCCGCTCTTTCTGGTGGGGTAAGATTGTACAGAATTCTTTTTTGTTTGTTGGAGAGTTGTGATTTAACCCTATGTCTGAAACTTTCTATGTAGTTATCCAGTTTGTAGTTTTGTCCCTCCTGTGGGGTGAAATAAGTGTTCTTCTGTTTAAGACTGTATTTCAGATCATTTGATGTCTCTCTATTGTGGAAATGTGCTTTAAGACGCATTTTTCTGAAGAATTCTTCTAGGTCTGAATATAGCTGGATTTTATCTAGGTTATTCGATGGGCAGAATGAGAGTCCTTTGGAAAGCACAGAGATCTCATGTTGTGATAATTGATGGTTCCAGAGGTTTATTATCCCCATTTGGTTTGCATCTGTAAAGGTGTGATCAGTATTCCCTGGTTTGTTTGGGCTCTGATTTTCACATGCCTCAGATGTGTATCCAAGTGTCTCCAAAGTGTCTGGAGCTGTTGGTTCTGCAGAGCTGTAGCTATTCAAGGATAAGCAGTTTCTCTCTCTTTGATTTTGAAGAAGAGAATATAGCTTTATTTCCTTTTTGCGGATAGCAATGTATTGTTTTTCTCCCTGGATGTTATGTAGGTCCTCTTTAAGTTGGTTCACAAGGTGTGGATGTAATTCCTCCATGTTCCTCATGGTTACATCCCTTTGGGTTTGTATTATTCTTTTTTTCTTGTAGAGTTGATGTATAAGTTCATTTCTTAATTTCTGACTAGTGCGTTTGCAGAGTTTCTCTGCATAGTCAGAATTGTAAGTAGTAGCCAAAGGATTTTTGATCCTCAGTCCTTTGGGAATGATGCCATTCTTCTTGCAGATTGTCAGAAAGTAAAGATGACTGTTTACTTTTGTTTCTTTTTCCAAAAGTTTGTTCATTTGCTTTTTCATGCGGCTACCACCTAACACCCTTCTGGTCACGATGGATGTAGAATCACTATACAGCAACATTCCACATGCGGATGGCATAGCTGCATGTGGAAGACTCCTAAAAAAATCCACACTGGACCATCAATACTCACCAGAAACTATTACAAAATTAATCAAATTCATTTTAACTCACAACTACTTCCGCTTTAACAATGATATCTATCTACAAATAATGGGCACTGCGATGGGCACCAGGACAGCACCCCAATATGCCAACCTTTTTATGGCTGAGCTGGAAGAGACATTTCTGAATACACACCAGACCAAACCTCTAAAATACTACCGGTACATCGATGACATTTTTATGATTTGGACGGAGGGTGAAGAAACTCTGAAACAATTTTATTCTGCATTCAATACATACCATCCTACAATCAGATTCAAAATTGACTACTCCCCAGAAAAAGTCAATTTTTTGGACACCACAGTCTCAATCAGTGATGGCTGTATACAAACATCTGTATACAAGAAACCCACAGACAGATGTAGCTATCTCCACAACTCCAGCTTCCATCCTTCACATACAAAAAGATCCATCATTTACAGCCAAGCCACAAGATACCACCGTATCTGCTCTGACCCAGGGGACAGAGACAGACACCTTAAAACTCTGACTGAATCCTTCAAACAGAAGGGCTACAACCCCAAAATAATCTCCAAGAATATTGCCTCCTCCCTCAAAACACCCAGGGAGAATCTGCTACAGTACAAAAAGAAAAAATCCACAGACAGAATCCCGCTTGTAGTGACATACAATCCAGAGCTGGAAAAACTGAGGAAAATCATAAGAGATCTACAACCTATACTCCAGGAGGATGAATTACTGAAAGAGATATTCCCATCCCCACCAGTACTGGCCTTCCGACAGCCACCCAATTTAAAACACAAGCTAATCAGAAGTAAACTTCCTTCACAGACTGAAAAGGAACAGAAGGGCACACTTCCCTGTAATTTATCCAGTTGCAAACTATGCCAAAATATTTCACAGGACCCCAAAGTCATCCACAAAGGAAAGACATTCAACATAAAGGGATCTTTCACTTGCTCATCTTCCAATGTGGTATATATCATTCAGTGTAAAAAATGTAACGAAGGATGCTATATTGGAGAAACAGGCCAGATGCTTAAGACAAGATTCAATTTACATAGACATCATATAAACAATGCTGGTGCCAGCAGGGTTCCCACACCTGTTGGGCAACATTTTACAAGACCAGGACACTGCACCAGTGACTTCACAGTGAGAATCCTCAAAGGTAACTTTAAAACCATACAAGAACATAAGACCTTTGAAGTCAGAATGATTGAATATTTTAACACCCAACAGAAAGGACTTAACAAGGACCTGGGGTTCCTAGCCCATTATAAACCATAAAGCTGTATGTCTCTGTTGATCACCCCACCCCTCACCTATCCACACCCATCCTGTTAGAATATCAATGATATGCTTTGATGTCCCCATGCATACCTCCTACCCACCCCCATCCTCCCACCCTGTCAGACTGTCATAGCAATGCTTGAATGTTTTTCACTTATATACACTGTCAGCTAGCACATTTGCTTATTTCCGATCTGACGAAGAAGGGCAACCTTCGAAAGCTAATCAAGAAATGTATTAAGTTATGTCCAATAAAAAAGGTATCATCTTATTTTCTTTTCCATGTTTTATTTTGTTTGATTTCTATTGATAACCTTAACAGTGGACTAACACGGCTACCACACTCCTCTACTTTATTCAATGTGGAAACTAAAAAGGATAAGACCTTTCTTCCCAAGGACCATCTTTCTTAACCTGGTACAATCACTAATGCTCAGACACTTAGATTACTGCAATGCACTTTACGCCGGCTATAAAGAACAAATCATCAAGAGACTGCAAACCGCCCAGAACACCGCAGCTAGACTCATATACGGAAAAACAAAATATGAAAGTGCTAAGCCCCTGAGGGAGAAACTACACTGGCTTCCACTTAAAGAGCGCATCGCGTTCAAGATATGTTCTGTAGTTCATAAAATCATCCACGGAAATGCCCCAGGCTACATGTCAGATCTGGTGGACCTGCCGCCCAGGAACGCTAAAAGGTCATCTCGAACATTCCTCAATTTACACTTCCCCAGTTGTAAAGGCCTAAAATATAGACTAATGCATGCGTCTAACTTCTCCTACCTGAGTACACAGCTGTGGAACGCATTGCCCCGCAGCTTAAAAACTACTTATGAGCTAACTAAATTTTGCAAATCCCTGAAGACCCACCTATTCAGCAAGGCATACAAACAAGAGCAGCAACTATAAATGCAATACATCGCAACCTTGCCTATTATCAACAATGTTCTTGCCTATATCTATTTGTTTGATTTTTCGATCACGCTATTTTCTATGACATCTCCACCTTACCGCTATCAGTAACGTCTCCTAATTGTATTTACCTGTCTAAACTTTCATCATGTTACTTTCTATGTAACACTAACTGTTATCTCCTAATGTACTATCTCTATATATAAAAGGCACCTCCAACATTCTAAATTTGTAGTTGCAAGATCGCATGAGTGTCTGCCCTGCCCCCGCGTCACAACGTGATGACGTTGAGGGTGGAGCAATGACACTCAACAAATCGGATTGTCATTGGGTAATCTCTGTTTCCACTCCCCAATGCAGCCGTCATTCCCATACACTCAAAACCAACCAACATCGGCGCTGGACCCTGTCTCCCCGCTCACAGTCCCCCTCACCCACCCTCCCGCAGCCGCTCACTCACCGTTCCACCGCCCTCCCTCTCCTCTCTGACTCCGGCCAAGGTGCACAACGATTACTACACACGAGCAAGGAAGCCCATTGGTTAATCTCTGTTTCCACTCCCCAACACAGCCGTCATTCCCATACACTCAAAACCAAGCACACTGACGTTTTTTTTTCCTTCCGAGGAGACTCAGCAGCACAACGAGTCACTTTCTGTGCAGCACAGAGAAACGAGGAACGTCGCTGGAAGGACAAAACTATTTGGATGCCCATGCTCCTGCTCCCGGTACAGCCAGACCTCTGCGTCCTGCACAGTAATGCTCAGACACCAGAGAGAGGGAGGGAGGGGGGGCCTGGCACCACAAAGGGGGGGGGAGGTATCTGTGTCACACACACTCTCTCTCTCTCACACACACTCTCTCTCTCTCTCACAGTCAGTGTCTTTCTTTCTTTCTCTCACTCTCACACACTGTCTCTCACACACTCTATGTCTCACACTGTATCACATTCACTATGTGTCACACAGTCACTTTCACACTCTTGGTCTCATACACTCAGTCTCACAGAGAGTCTGTGTCTCACACACACTCTCGCACACACTGTATCTGTGTGAAACACACTCTCTCTCTCACACTGTGTCTCACATACACACTTGCACACACTCTCATTCTCACAGACACACTCGCACCCAGACTCACTCTCTCTCTCTCTCTCTCTCACACACACACACATTCACTCTCTCTCACACACACACACACACACACACACACACATTCACTCTTTCTCTCACACACAGTCACTCTCACATACACTATCTCAAACATACACACTCCAAGGAAAACCTTGCTAGCGCCCGTTTCATTTCTGTCAGAAACGGGCCTTTTTTACTAGTCTACTAATAATTGGCACATTGGAAGCCACATTGAGCCTGCAAAGAGGTGGGAAAATGTGGGATACAAATGCAATAAATAAAATAAATAAATACACATGAAAGTGTGCGCAGTCCTGAGAAAGCATGTTCTGGGAGGAGCATGGGTGGAGTTTTGATTTATACCCCTCCTCAATAACTTCTAAGCCCCTAGCATGTAGTTCCCCCTCCCCCAAGATTTGATAATTAAACTCAATAACCCTAATCATCGTACAAAAATCCTATAAAAATGCAGGTTAATGTAGGTGCTGATCGTCCAAGTTTGTCCATCCCCAAGAAGCTGCCACAGTATTTATTTATTTATTTATTTATTGCATTTGTATCCCACATTCCCCCACCTATTTGCAGGCTCAATGTGGCTTACATAGTTTTGTTAACATTGTTCATTACAGGATAACAGATACATTTAGTTTTGTGCAGAGATTAAGTAAGGGAAGAAAGAAGAATGAAGGGAGTGATTAGGGTAATTATAGAAGGTGGGCTTTCTTAACTGAGTGGGTTGGTGAGGTGGATTGGTGTGGCTATAGGTTCTCATTGTAGGCCTTGTTGAAGAGATACATCTCCAGAGATTCGCGGAAGATAGTTGTTTCGTCGATTACTCTTAGGTCTGTGGGCAATGCATTCCATAATTGCGTGCTTATGTAAGAGAAGGTGGTGGCATGCATCAGCTTGTATTTTAGTCCTTTACAACTGGGGAAGTGTAGGTTGAGAAATTTGCGGGATGATCTTGTGGCATTTCTTGGAGGTAGGTCCACAAGGTTTAGCATGTAGATTGGGGCGTCTGCGTGAATGATTTTGTGTACAATCGTGCAGATCTTGAAAGTAATGCGTTCCCTCAGTGGGAGCCAGTGGAGCTTCTCTCTTAAGGGTTTTGCACTTTCATATTTAGTTTTTCCAAATATGAGTCTGGCGGCAGTGTTCTGGGCAGTGTGGAGTTTTTTGATAGTCTGTTCTTTGCAGCCCGCATATAGTAGTGCGTTGCAGTAGTCCAGATGACTTATTACCATCGACTTTACTAGGGTACGGAAGATGTATCTCGGGAAGAAAGGTTTTACTCTTTTTAGTTTCCACATGGAGTAGAACATCTTTTTCGTCGTGTTTTTCACGTGGGCATCGAGAGTGAGGTTTTGATCAATGGTGACTCCAAGAATTTTCAAGTTTTGTGAGACAGGAAGAGAACAGTATGGTGTGATTATGGTGATGATCACGTAGACTTATCTAATGTTGAGTCAGCCCTGCTTCAGTCATGCCAGCATGCACTGTCACTCTTCAGTTGTACAAACATGCATACATGCTCTCTTGCGGCACCCAGTCATAATATCCCTGAGAAAACAGCCTTGTAATAAAATAACCCTTGACATTTCACACCCTAACAAAATAGCCTTTGACAAAATGGCCCCTACACAAAATAGCCCCCTTAACAAAACAGCCCCCTAAGAAAAAATAACACATCACAAAAAATATAATAAATTACAACTGAAATCTTCACTGATAAAGACTCCTACCAGCATTCAATTAAGTTTCGCGCAATGTGGGAGCCATTGTGGGTTACTCTTCCATCTCGAGGGAGAAGTTTTATATTAAACTTCTAATTTGCAATGCGCCATGATATGTTGGGGTTTTTTTTTGTCTTTGTTTTTTTTTGTATTATATCCTGAGGGGGGGAGGGGAGGGTTCATGGGGTGTGGGGTATTAAGGGAAAGGGAATTTTGTTATGAATCCTGCTGGGGAAGAGTGGGGGACAAATAAAAGTCTGTTAGTTCTGGTATTGGTGCACCTTTTATGCATGATTTGACATTGGAATTGCTGTCTATGTAGCTGAGGCAAATGCACGTAAGTTCCACCCGGCTATCAGGGAGCTACGTTATATTAGATTATATTAGGTTAGTGGGGGTGAGGGGGAGAGGGGAGGGTGAAAAATGTGGAAATCTGATGATGGATTTATCTTGTGTGTGTGCATTTTTTGCGGTGGTTATTGTTCACTATGTTCTGTATTTTACGGCCTTGTGTGTGTGTGTCGTGAAATCATCAAAAATGTTGAAACATATATGAACAAAATTCTATAGCTACCAACTGGTATTCACGATCTGTTCTGCTATTTAAAGAAACTATTTTTCCATCTAGTGGCGTACCAAGAGTGGGGCGGTAGGGGCGGTCAGCCCCGGGTGCACGCCTGCTGCGAGAGTTCGCTAACTTCTCTCATTCGCTGCAGCTCCCTCTGCCCCGGAACAGGTTACTTCCTGTTCCGGGGCAGAGGGAGCTGCAGCGAACGAGCAAAGTTAATAAACTCGCAATAGGCGCGCGCTGCGGCACCCCCCCCCCCAACGGCATGCACCCAGGGGGAGCTCTTTCGTGGGGGGGGTCTTTCACCGGAGGGGGGGTCCGCGCTGCATGGGGGGGCGCTGCACCCCGGGTGTCCGCCCCCCTAGGAACGCCACTGCTTCCATCAACATGTTAATTAAATAAAACAATATTGTCATCATTTTCATAGTCTTATCAACCTTATCCTGTTCGGCAACGTAAGATTATTAGGAAAAAAATGCAGTCCCATATTCTGGGCAGCCTGATCGGGTCCTTTTGTCAGGGAGCTAACTTGTCAAGGGTTATATTGTGGGCATGCCATTTAGACAGTGGCTGTTACATCAGGGACTATTATGTCGGGAGCTTTTTTTGTTTGGAGATTTTTTTGTCGAGGCAATTTTGTCAGGGTTATTTTGACCAGGTATTTATTTATTTTTTTATTTATTGCATTTGTATCCCACATTATCCCACCTCTTTGCAGGCTCAATGTGGCTTACAATACGTCATGCATACTGGAAATAGAAAAGAATATACATTTGGTTTATAGAGGGTTTGGGGTTACATGGTGGTGAAGTACATGGTTGTATTACAGCAGAAGACGTTATATGACATTCCTATATATATTAAAGATTGTACAGTTACATGTGTTGATCTTTGTGATAAATCTTGTCGAACAGATAAGTTTTCAGTAGTTTGCGGAAATTGGCCAGTTCATGGACCGTTTTCAAGTTGCGTGGTAGTGCATTCCATAGCTGTGCGCTCATATAGGAAAAGGTAGATGCATGCAACAATTTGTATTTCAGACCTTTACAATTGGGAGGGTGAAGATTGAGGAATGTGTGAGAAGATTTTATTGCGTTCCTGGGTGGTAGTTCTATTAGGTCTGACATGTAGGCTGGAGCGTCTCCATGGTTGATCTTGTGGACTAGGCTACAAAGTTTGAACGTGATGTAAGGTACCCTCCCTTGCTCTTTAGACATCTGCACACATGCACATTCACTCTCTCACTCTTCAGTCACACAGCAATGCACACAAGTGTTTTCGTTCTGCAGACATATGAGTCAGACTAATGGTCCATCTAGCCCAGTATAAGTAACTGACAGAATCCCAATAGTACACACACACACACACTGTTTTGTGCACTCTCATTCTTCAGTTAAGCACATGCATGTACTGTCACTTTTCACATACACCTGTGCCAATGCTCACTCTCTCTCTAGCACTGTTGTGGTACTCATCCAGTCAGTGCCACCCCCCCCCCCCCCCCCCACATCTGCCCGGGGCCCCGCCCCGCCGCCCCCCCCTCGCGGTCGTTGTAGTCACCGCCCCCCTCTGTGCACCACCAGGCTGGGCCCTCCTGAATTCAAATCATAGCGCCTCACCTTGACCTCGCTCCGTGTGAAAGAAGCGCAGCCCTCGAGGGCGGGACACAGGGAGGGAAGGCCCGAAGGGAGGCAATCTGCAGACTGCCGCTGCTGCGCTTCTTTCATACGGAGCGAGGTCAAGGTGAGGCGCTATGATTTGAATTCAGGGGGGCCCAGCCCAGTGGTGGATGGAGGGGACTGCGGTGCCGGGCCCAGGGAATTTTGTCCCCCCCCCCCCCCCGGCCCTCCCTCTCTAGCGGCCCTGGATCTGCTCACCGTCGTATAAAATTCTTGCATTTGTTGCCAGCTCTTTTAGCTCACCCTACAGCAGCCCCTTCATACTTACCCCATTCAATTCCTCTTAAATTTCTGCTGCTTCGCAATAATTGCCTCCTCCCCCCTCCAGGACCCTCACCGGCTGCACTAGCTCATTGCAGAGCTCATTGTCCCTCACAACACTTACAGCACAGACTGCAGCTTCTACTTCCCTATGATTCCAGCTGCTGAACTTCTTCTCCAAAAACAACAGATCCTCACTCACAATAAATGAAAATTAAAAAAAATATTGCATGCCCTGTGTCATCAAGCAATAATTTCTACAGAGTTTTTTTTTTTCTTACATAGGAGTAGGAGTGAAGAAAGGAAGGTGGGCAGTGGAGTTCCTCAGGGTTCGGTGCTGGGGCCGATTCTGTTTAATATATTTGTTGGAGATATTGCTGAAGGGTTGGAAGGAAAGGTTTGCCTTTTTGCGGATGGCACGAAGACAGCCAATAGAATGGATACCCTGGAGGGAGTAGAAACGATGAGAAGGGATCTCTGAACGTTAGAAGAATGGTAGATGCTTGGAACAACCTTCCTGAGCCCTTAAACCAAGCCCCCTCCCTGCCCATCTTCAAGTCTTTGCTTAAAGCCCACCTCTTCAATGCTGCGTTCGGCACCTAACCCTTACCGTTCAGTGAATCCAGACTGCCCCTATCGGACCGACCGTTCACTTGTCTATTAGATTGTAAGCTCTTTGAGCAGGGACTGTCTCTCTTTGTTAAATTGTACAGCGCTGCGTAACCCTAGTAGCGCTTTAGAAATGTTAAGTAGTAGTAGTAGTAGTAGATGGTCTGGCAATTAACATTTAATACTCAAACCAAGAAATTAGGGGTATCACAAATATTTTGGTTTACAAATACAATCAAAAAATTACAAAACCAACTAAAATAATTAAATAGTGCTCAGACCCAGTGCAATTCGATCATTAGAGAGGCAACTCCTGAACCAATGCACTGTCCACCATCATAGCACCAGTCCTGCCTGCCCTATACTGCTGTACTCATGTGATTAGATTCTTATGCAGACAATATCCAGATATCTGGTTCTTTCAAATATATACTAGAAAACAGCACAATATGTTCTCACATAGTAACATAGTAAATGAAGGCAGATAAAGACCTGAACGGTCCATCCAGTCTGCCCAACAAGATAAACTCATTTTACACAGTATGTGATACTTTATACCGAGTTTGATTTGTCCTTGCCGTTCTCAGGGCACAGACCGTAGAAGTCTGCCCAGCACTGTTCTTGTACTAAAAGTTCTGAAGATTCT
Source organism: Microcaecilia unicolor (assembly GCF_901765095.1). Lineage (NCBI taxonomy): Eukaryota > Metazoa > Chordata > Amphibia > Gymnophiona > Siphonopidae > Microcaecilia > Microcaecilia unicolor. Next base: position 369,443,491 of record NC_044034.1, read on the forward strand.
GGAATCCTAAAGAGTTACAAGATTCTGGAATCCCAATTAGTAGCAACATTCCATATAGAACCCCAAAGAGTAACATAGTAAATGACGGCAGATAAAGACCTGAATGGTCCATCCAGTCTGCCCAACAAGATAAACTCATTTTACATGGTATGTGATACTTTATACCCGAGTTTGATTTGTCCTTGCCATTCTCAGGGCACAGACCGTAGAAGTCTGCCCAGCACTGTTCATGTACTAAAAGTTCTGAAGATTCTGGAATCCTAAAGAGTTACAAGATTCCGGAATCCCAATTAGTAGCAACATTCCATGTAGAACCCCAAAGAGTAACATAGTAAATGACAGCAGATAAAGACCTGAACGGTCCATCCAGTCTGCCCAACAAGATAAACTCATTTTACACAGTATGTGATACTTTATACCGAGTTTGATTTGTCCTTGCCGTTCTCAGGGCACAGACCGTAGAAGTCTGCCCAGCACTGTTCTTGTACTAAAAGTTCTGAAGATACTGGAATCCTAAAGAGTTACAAGATTCCGGAATCCCAATTAGTAGCAACATTCCATATAGAACCCCAAAGAGTAACATAGTAAATGACGGCAGATAAAGACCTGAATGGTCCATCCAGTCTGCCCAACAAGATAAACTCATTTTACACAGCATGTGATACTTTATACCGAGCTTGATTTGTCCTTGCCTTTCTCAGGGCACAGACCGTAGAAGTCTGCCCAGCACTGTTCTTGTACTAAAAGTTCTGAAGATTCTGGAATCCTAAAGAGTTACAAGATTCTGGAATCCCAATTAGTAGCAACATTCCATATAGAACCCCAAAGAGTAACATAGTAAATGACGGCAGATAAAGACCTGAACGGTCCATCCAGTCTGCCCAACAAGATAAACTCATTTTACATGGTATGTGATACTTTATACCCGAGTTTGATTTGTCCTTGCCATTCTCAGGGCACAGACCGTAGAAGTCTGCCCAGCACTGTTCATGTACTAAAAGTTCTGAAGATTCTGGAATCCTAAAGAGTTACAAGATTCCGGAATCCCAATTAGTAGCAACATTCCATGTAGAACCCCAAAGAGTAACATAGTAAATGACGGCAGATAAAGTCCTTACAGTCCATCCAGTCTGCTCAACAAGATAAACTCATTTTACATGGTATGTGATACTTTATACCCGAGTTTGATTTGTCCTTGCCATTCTCAGGGCTCAGACCATAGAAGTCTGCCCTGCACCAGTTTTATTCTCCAAATACCAGCGTCGCCACCCAATCTCCGCTAAGATTCCATAGAAATATCCAACTCTTTAGATATATAATAGAGAACAGCTCTTATCTTGCAGGCGTCTGTCTTGGTGCCAGTGTCCTTAAAGAACCTCTTTCACGTGCAACGATCACCAATAATCTGTTAGTTCAGAAGCAGCTCCTGCTTGATCCATAAAGTGCAGTCCATTGTAGTGCCCAGTCACCAAATTGGTGCCAAAACATCACGGTATCCCAACTTTCTTTTCAAAGTCCAAATCCCGTTTCAAAATCCAGGTTCCCGTCCAAGTTCCTTTTCAAAATCCAAGTCCGCTACGTAGTGACCAAGTTTCGCTATAAGGAAGCATCATCAGGGGAACTGCAGTAGGGCTCAAACCTCCCCGCCAGTGCTTCAGAAGGACGCCGGCGCATGCGCTCCTACGATGCACTCCAGTGATCGAATTGCACTGGGTCTGAGCACTTTTTAATTATTTTACTTATTTAGTATTTTTGTATTTTTTGCAATTTGTTTAGTTGGTTTTGTGATTTTTAATTAAAGTTTAATTACCAAGAAGTGCAGATTGATGCACTTGGGGTGCAGAAACCCTAAAGAAAGATACCAAATAGGAGGGGAGACATTAGTAAGCTCAACTCAGGGGAGAGACCTTGGGATGTTGGTGTCAGAGGATGTGAAGGTGAAGAAACAATGTGACAAGGTTATGGCCATGGCCAGAAGGATTCTAGGCTGCCTAGAGAGGGGTATAACCAGCAGAAGAAAGGAGGTGTTGGTGAGGCCCCACTTGGAGTATTGTGTTCAGTTTTTGGAGGCCGTATCTTGCTAAAGATGTAAAAAGACTGGAAGTGGTGCAAAGAAAAGCTACAAAACTGGTATGGGATTTGCGTTGCAAACCATACGAGGAGAAACTTGTCAACCTGAATATGTATACCTTGGAGGAAAGGAGAAACAGGGGTGACATGATACAGACGTTCAAATATTTGAAAGGTATTAATCTGCATATGAACCTTTTCCGGAGACGGGAAGGTGGTAGAACTAGAGGACATGAATTGAGGTTGAAGGGTGGCAGACTCAGGAGTAATGTCAGGATGTATTTTTTTCATGGAGAGGGTGTTGGATACATGGAATGCCCTCCTGCATGATGTGGTGGAAATGAAAACGATAATAGAATTCAAACATGGGTGGGATAAACACAAAGGAATCCTGTTTAGAAGGAATGGATCCACGGAATCTTAGCGGAGGTTGGGTGGCAACACCAGTGATTGGGAAGCAAAACTAGTGCTGGGCAGACTTCTACGGCCCGTGCCCTGATCGTGAATGAATAGATATGAATGGGCTGGAGTGTAAATTTTAAGGGGCTTCGACGTTAACTTCAGAAACTTTAGCACAAGAACAATGCTGAGCAGACTTCTATGGTCTGTGCCCTGAGAATGGCAAGGACAAATCAAACTCGGGTATAAATATAGCGTATCGCCCACTATGTATAATGAGTTTATCTTGTTGGGCAGACTGGATGGACCATACAGGTCTTTCTCTGCCATCATTTACTATATTACTATGTTGTGTGATTAGAGCAGCCTTCTCATTGGCTGGATCCTATTGAAAGGGGAGAGAACTGAAGAGCTATAACAGGTTAAACTCTGGAAAATATCCAGGCACATCAGCCATCATTCTGGCTTTGAGACAATTTAGAAATCTGTAGAATCCTGAAAAAAAACCCAGACAGTTGACAACGCCAAATTCCTGAGTTCTGAGCACATCTGTCAGGCCCCCTCCCCCCCCTAAAATTGTGGGCTCCAGGCATGTGGCTAGTTTGCCTATGCCGTAGTCCAGCACTACATGCTGTGATTAAGAGAACAAATGTTTTTGTAAGAATAGTTGATTTGCCGTGCAATACATGGGGGCTCCCACTGCATGCAGTACTGGTGTTTTAAATATTAATTCTAATTAAATACCTGTGTAAACCTCTACCAGATTTTCATATACTGCCGTTCAGCACTTAAACTCCATTATTCATGCAGATCTGTAAAATCTTCACTCCTACTTCCTACCTAAGAAAAATACTCTGTAGAAATTATTGTCTGATGACACAGGGCATGCAATCCTATATAATAATTCTCACCTCCAACGTTCTATCTCGCTGCCCGTGTCCGTGACTTCTTGGTCTGCTAGGCACCGAAGCCCTGGTTGACGTCACTGGACCCATTATGACGCAAACCTGAGGAAAAAAAACCCTCACAGCTGATCCACTCTCTCCCCCCCCCCCATGAGTTCCAGACCCCACCTCCCTCCCTCCCTCCGATTTCCAGACCCCTGGACCCCCCTGCCGCGACTCTCTCGAGCCCCCCTTCCCACTGCCAACCCTCCCCGCCACCGTCGCTGTCCCTGTGCTGGCGGAGGACCCCAACCCCCGCCACCCAAAGTCCTCTTCTCGGCCACGCGGCGTGGATGAATGATCTGATCAAGTTTGAATCTGTTTGTGTGCGTGTGTCTGATGTCATGTGTGCAGGACGTCAGACGCACGCACACAAACAGATTGCAACTTGATCAGATCATTCGTCAACGCGGCACGGCCGAGAAGAGGACTTTGGGTGGCGGGGGTTGGGGTCCCCCGCCAGCACAGGTACGCGATGGTGGCGGGAAGGGGGGCTCGAGAGGGTCGCGGCAGGGGGGTCCAGGGCTCAGGAATGGAGGGGGGTCTGTAAATTGGAGGGAGGGAGGTGGGGTCTGGAACTCGGGGGGGAGGGAGGGGGCCTGGAACTCGGGGGAGGGAGGGGGTGTCTGGAACTTGGTGGAGGAGAGGGGTTTGGAACTCGGGGGAGGGGGTCTGGGAGGAGAGGGGATGAGGGGACGAGAAGGGAGGAGGGGGGAATGCACCACCTGTACAAAAACTAGAAAAAAAATGCAGGGGGACGACCCTGGAACTCAGAGGGAGGAGTGTCACTGGAACTGGGAGGGAGGGGGGGGGGGGCCCTGGCACACACTCTCACTCTCACACACACACACACTCTCTCTCTCTCTCACAGACACACTCGCACCGTCTCAATTTCTCTCTATCACACACGCACACTCGCACATTCACTCTCTCTCTCTCACACACACTCTCTCAAACATACACACTCCGAGGAGAACCTTGCCAGCGCTCGTTTCCTTTGTGTCAGAAACAAGCCTTTTTTACTAGTATATATATATATATATATATATATATATATATATATATATATATATATATATTTATGTTAATTTATCTTTGAGTGAGGATTTGTTGTTTTTGGAGAAGAATTTCAGCAGCACCAATATTAATAATCAGTGGAGATTGCATGAGCAGATGCTGGAGGCAGCTGCCGTCACTTCTGCTTTACTAAGAGCAGTGGTAAAGGATGTTATTTCCATGCTCTTGTTTACCTTTCTGGAAAAGGGCAGATCTTTTTGTTTATTACAGCTGAAAGTTGTAGTTCTGAAAAGAGAGAGAGAAGATTGTGTTTTGTTCACTAACCGGCACTGAATACTCATTCAAAACGCAAGAAAAGAGACAAAGCTAGGTATGCATGTGATGTGAAATTTTATAAACTGGCAGCTTAGATGGGGAAGGGACATCAAACATATAAACGGCGAGTGACCGTACTCACTCGCAAATGCGCAGTACAGACTTCCCTGTCTGTCCCTCCCCCGTGTCAATACGTGATGAAGGGGGGGCGGGACAGAGAGGGAAACTGCGCGAAGGGGAGGGAACCGCCAAGGTCGCTACCGCTACCCCACCCTCAAGGTCGCTGCCACTGGTACCCCCCCCAGAGTCGCCGCTGCCGCCACCCCTCTACCCGGCCGTCTCTTCGCTATTCAACTTACATCTCCGCAGCAGGCAGATCAGCTGAGCTCCCGTCGACCTTCCTTCCCTGCCTGTGTCCCGCCCTCGCTGACGTTACGTCACACAAGGGCGGGACACAGGCAGAGAAGGAAGGCCGACGGGAGCCCAGATGATCTCTGCCTGCTGCGGAGATGTAAGTTGAATAGCGAAGAGATGGGCCGGGTGGAGGGGCGGTGGCGAACTTGGGGGGAGGGGGGCGGCGACCCACCAGCCCTTTTTAACGGGCTCAACGGCTAGTCAATGAATAAATAGGTGCAGCTTATGCATTTATTTATTTATTTATTTATTTTCTGCCTTTTTGAAGAAATTCACCCAAGGCAGTGTACAGCAAAAATAAGTCAAACATAACCAATAGACAATTGCAGCAGTAAAAATATTCAAATAATATTACACATTATTACATTTCTGACCTATATTTATTTCTGCATTTAGATTTGCTCACACCTTTTTCAGTGGTAGGTCAAGGTGAGTTACATTCAGGTACTCTGGATATTTCTCTGTCCCAGGAGGGCTCACAATCTAAGTTTGTACCTGAGGCAATGGAGGGTTAAGTGACTTGCCAAGATCACAAGGAGCAGCAGTGGGATTTTGAACCTGCCACCTCTGGATTGCAAGACCAGTGCTCTGACCACTAGGCCACTCCTCCACTCAGCAACATTCCATATAGAATCTCAAAAAGTGACAACATTCCATGTAGAATCTTCAGTAGCAGCAACATTCCATATGTTTATTTATTTAGATTTTTGCACCTTTTTCAGTGGTAGCTCAAGGTGAGTTACATTCAGGTACTCTGGATATTTCTCTGTCCCAGGAGGGCTCACAATCTAAGTTTGTACCTGAGGCAATGGAGGGTTAAGTGACTTGCCAAGATCACAAGGAGCAGCAGTGGGATTTTGAACCTGCCACCTCTGGATTGCAAGACCAGTGCTCTGACCACTAGGCCACTCCTCCACTCAGCAACATTCCATATAGAATCTCAAAAAGTGACAACATTCCATGTAGAATCTTCAGTAGCAGCAACATTCCATATGTTTATTTATTTAGATTTTGCTCACACCTTTTTCAGTGGTAGGTCAAGGTGAGTTACATTCAGGTACTCTGGATATTTCTCTGTCCCAGGAGGGCTCACAATCTAAGTTTGCACCTGAGGCAATGGAGGGTTAAGTGACTTGCCCAAGATCACAAGGAGCAGCAGTGGGATTTGAACCTGCCACCTCTGGATTGCAAGACTGGTACTCTAGCCACTAGGCCACTCCTTTATACCCCACATTTTCCAACCTAGTGTTAAGTTCAGTGTGGCTTACAATGAACTTAGGGATCGTTTTACAAAGCTGCAGTGGACTCTACATGCATGCAACACACACCAAAACGAGACTACAGCCAGGCTAGCATACCCCCTGGTGGTAATTTCTGATTTGGCACGCACCCATACCGCCAGGACAAATTATTGTTTTATTTCCTACCGAGCGTGGCATTTCTGGCGTTAATAGGCAGTTGGCACATGCCAACCAGTCACCGTGCGCATAGCATGTGAGCCCTTACCGCTAGATCAATGGGTGGCATTAAGGGCTCAGGTCATAAATAGGTGTATGCTGGTTTCAATTTTACCAAAGGCCCTTTTCCCGGCCCATTGAAAAAAAAAAACTTTTTCCCAGAAGCGGTAAAAACTGGCCCAGCGTGCGCAAAAAACGCATGCCCACTCTACTGCAGACCACTTTTTGCCATGGCTTAGTAAAAGGACCCCTTAGGTAAACAAGTATCAAGTTGGGAGGGTCAACAGAAGCCTGGTTCAATTTATGTCTGTGATCATGTGCTGTCGAGTGGTGGACAGGAATTTCCTGAAGAGATCATATTTCATTTGTTTTCGGAATGTTAGGTAGTTTTTATGCCTTTTACGTCTTTCGGTAGAGAGTTCCAGGTTTTGGTGCAGATGTATGTGAAACTGGTTGGAAGTGTAGATTTGCATCTTAGGCCTTGACATTTGGGATAATGAAGAGGTAGATAGGATCTTGCATTTTTGTTTATGTTTCATGTTGGTGGATCTATCAAGCCAGTCATGTATTCTGGAGCAAGGCCGAATTCTGTGGAGTAGGGTGCATATCTTGAAAGCTATGCGTGCTTTGATAGGTAGCCAATGTACATTTTGGAGTAGAGGACTCACTCTTTCAAATCGTTGTTTTCCGAATATAAGTCTTGCTGCTGTGTTTTATTCCATTTGTAGTCTCCTCAATATTTGTTCCCTGCATCCTATGTAGAGTCCATTGCAGTAGTCTATGTGGGACAGGACCATGGTTTGGATAAGTGTGAGGAATACGTCTCTGGAGAGAGTTTTTTATACGCTTGAGTTTCCTCATAGTGTGGGACATTTTCTTAGTGGTGTTTGTAACTTGGTCATCGAAGGATAGATTGCGGTCGATGGTAACTCCTAGAATTTTTAGTTTGTCTACTGTTGGGATGGGGGTTCATGTAGGATGCCTTCTTCTGGGTGCTTCCAAGTTTCCATGTGTATTTCCATCTTGATATGGTTCCCATTGAGGATACTGTCTGAGCAGTTTACAGATACAAATGATAGCTTTGAAACCAGAGAAAGTAGTTGAAATTTAAAAGAAACTACAGCATAAATATGTTTTTCCAACACTATAGTCAATAGAGAGATCCATATGTACGGCTAACGAATAGAGAAATTTGTACCCCGCACTTTTTTCCCCACTCATGGCAGGCAATGGAGGGTTAAGTGACTTGCCCAGAGTCACAAGGAGCTGCCTGTGCCGGGAATTGAACTCAGTTCTGCAGGACCAAAGTCCACCACCCTAACCACTAGGCCACTCCTCCACTCCAATCAGGTGTATGGTTACATACACTCCTTTCAGTACCCTTCTCCACCACCGCCAACTCCAGGCTCCGCCCTTTCTGCCTCGCCTCACCCCATGCTTGGAATAAACTCCCTGAGCCCATACGCCAGGCCCCCTCCCTGCCCATCTTCAAATCCTTGCTCAAAGCCCACCTCTTCAATGTCGCCTTCGGCACCTAACCACTACACCTCTATTCAGGAAATCTTGACTGCCCCAACTTGACATTTCATCCTTTAGATTGTAAGCTCTTTTGAGCAGGGACTGTCCTTCTTTGTTAAACTGTACAGCGCTGCGTAACCCTAGTAGCGCTCTAGAAATGTTAAGCAGTAGTAGTAGTATATTGAGATCCTTGCCCTGTCACCTTTCTCTTGTGTCCATAGAGCCAGTCAACAGTCAAATGATCAATCAAAAAATACATATTTAAACCACCTTTAAACTTCTTAAAAGAAGATTTGAAATGTAGATAAATGGGCAGATCCTCCTACCCTAAGAGCTGGGTGGTTCTGCAGGACACCACTTTCAAACAAGACTGCAGGCAGGTTGCTGTTCTCGGCTTACTCGTCCTGGGCAAAGAAGAGGCAAAAGTTCTACTTCCCTGTTCTCCTTTAGTGCTTGTCCTGATCACTCAATACCCTACTCCCTGTGCTTGGTCTGGGACACCACTGACTCCAAAGCTATGTGCTCCCTCTTGTCAGTTTAGCATAAAGGAGACAGACAAAACTTTCCATTGGAGCGTTTCCCCTTTTAGGGGCCCTTTTACTAAGCCTCATAAGCGTCTACGTGCGCCCAACGCACACCAAAATGGAGGTACCACCCGACTACTGCATGGGTCTTGCGGTAATATCATTTTTGACGCATCCGATATGCACATCTGAAAAATATTTTTTATTTTCAGGTGCGTGTAACAGATGCACACCAAGTGCGATTGATGCGAGTATGTCATTACCGCCCAGCTTCTTTACTGCTAGGTCAATGTTTGACAGTAAGGCGTCAGACCCAAAATGGACACACTAACAAATGGATTGGCGCGCTCCCAAAACCCACACCGACACTACCGCAAGCCATTTTTCAGGTCACCTTAGTAAAAGGACCCTTAGACTGTTTTTGTGCTGTAGGGCCCACTTTCCACCTCCAAGGACTTGAGACTTCTGGATGCTACTCTCTCAGCCAGCTCATGGGAAGCAGAAAAAAAGGGCAAAAGACCCCCCCCCCCCCCCCACACACACACACAAATAAAACCTCTTTATATTACCTTTGACCTCCTAGCTCCTTCCTGGGATCGGAGACTGATTAATATGTGGCAAAAAGACAAATATTTCCTATCAATTTGAGTGCCATAGGTTTGATTAAGAGAAGGTTCAATGCACGCTCGGATAGGGAAGGTTCAATGCACGCTCGGATAGGTTGCCTGTACATGTAACATCTCATGAACTCCAGAAGGAAGCTGTCGTTGGCATGATGCAAGTACTACAGCGAGTCTCAGAAACTGAGATCATGCTCCACATACCCCGTTTCAGAAGTGGGGCATATTACTGTCAAGGCATGTGCAAAAGTAAACCATTTGGAGCGAGGGGAGCCCAGCTAGAATATTCCTAGAGGCATGTGTATGTATATTGCTATCAAGGTATTCCATCCTGAATGGTCAGTACAAATAAGCAGTCTCCTGCTACTAGGGTAATGACTGACATCTTTCCACATTTCCACCTTTAAATTAGTGAAATGTTCTTGGGGGGGGGGGGGGGGTTGGCTGTGAAGATGGGCATCATGAATATACCACATGTAAGAAGAAGGGACATATTGGCAGCTGCAGGGGAGCCACAGATGCCAGGGTTGAAGAGAGAATGTCTAGCTTCCTAGGGTTTTCAGTCCCAGCAGGAGAAGAGAGAACGAGTCAGTCCTTCCAGAGGTGAAATTTGAGGCTGTTTCCCATCTGTCATTGAAGGATAGACATCAGCTAGCTGGAAAGGTCAAGGGTGCCATTTTGCAGTTCAGGTTAAAATGTGGTTCACTGACTGACTGAGGAGCATTTTAGGTTTTCTTCTCCAGTAATTGATGAAAAAGACTGTGTTAGCCTCAGGTGAGCTAAGTCTGAAGGCGGTTTTATGGGTTATTGTTTGTCTGAGAAGAAAATTGAGTAAAGAATTGATTTATGTGACTGTCAGAAGAACCGTGTCTCAGAACAAATTATAAATTTGAAGTCTGAATCTAAAACTACAAAACAAGGCGTATCTACTATGAATAATCACATAGATTCCGAGAGAGCTGTAACATCTGCTCTGATCAGGCATAATGTTAATCTCCAAAGGCAAAATAAAGTATCCGGTAATAAGGTTTGTGCAAAGCCAACTGCAGACATTTAGGTCTCCCCTGGAATGAGAAGAAGAAATATGAAGGACAAGTTAACTACTTTGTTTCGGGAAATTATGGAATATAACATTCCAAAGGCCCAGGGACTAGATATTATAATTTTTATTGATTTCTAAGAAAACAGTTATCAGTGAGAAATAATTTATTTGCTTCTGTGGAAAAAATCTCCCTGCAAAGGACACCAAGGTAAACACCAATCCAAGAGAGACCTTAGTGATATCTTTTTTTTCTTCTTCTTTCCGTTTGGATGAATCAACCAAGGATGTTATTTCTCTGAAAAGAAAAACATTCTGATATTCCAAGACTGCAGGGTCCCTGAACTCCCAGATGTATGTTAATCTGGGCCACTGGAGAAAACGATGGCACATAGACATTTTTTTTCACTTCTCAGATCTCAATCTCATTTTTTTTCCAGTCAAATTTAGAGTCATGATTTATCTTTAAAAAAAAAACAACACATATTTACACACGACGCAAAGATTTTGTTACAGAAAGAAAGGTGAGGTTTCAAATTCCCCAGAAGTGTCCCCTGAGTTGAGGTTATGTGGACAATTTTGTCATCTCTAGGTTTTTTTCCCCCTTTGAGACTGTCAGTTGACTTGGAATAAGTAGGAACTGGTGTGTTTATCTGAGGGTCGTCTTTAGGAATGAGTGAACTACGACCTTTTCTTAGCAGCCATTTTACTAAGCTGCGTTAGGCGCTAACACGCCACCTAACACAGCTGAAAATGACGTGCCGTGGTATGTGCTCAGCTGTCCCGTGGTAACTGCCAAATGAGATGGCAATACAACGGAAGAACGCCAACCCTTGCAGTCACACAAACAAGCCAAACAACGAGGGTGACAAATGATTGAACAGCAGATAATGTTCTATGTATTGTAGCTTTATTTCAACATCTGAGACTCGACACGAGTTGCGTTTCAGCCAAGATGACCTTCCTCAGGAGTCTTCTATTGGATGTATGAAATTCCTAGCTAGCCTCTCTTAAAATCCATATAATGTCATATACCTTACTGCTGATTCCTCTATTTAGAGTTCAAATGTTTACATTTGTCTATGAGGAATCAGCAGTAAGGTATACGACATTATAAGTATTTTAAGAGAGGCTAGCTAGGAATTTCATACATTCAATAGAAGACTCCTGAGGAAGGCCATTTTTGGCTGAAACTCGACTCATTTCGAGTCTCAGATGTTGCGAATAAAGCTAAGATACATTGGACATCATCAACTGCGAAATGAGTACATGCTAACTGCATGCTACAATTATTTTTTTGAGGGGGCATGTCAGGGGGCACAAAGTGAGTGTTCTTGTGGCAATTAGCACCGATATATTACCTCATGCTAACTTGTTAGTGAACAGATAGTGGGTGAGCCCTTACTGCCTACAAAATGGCTGTCTGCTAATGGCAACATTAGCACTTGGATACAGGGGCGTAGCTACATGGGGGCCACCCAGATTTGGCCCTGGCCCCCGCCGACCCTTTCGACCCCCCTTCCCGCTGTCGCTAACCCTCCCCCACCTCCGCTGCCACCGGGTATTTGTGCTGGCGGGGGTCCCCAACCCCCACCAGCATAGGTACCTGATGGCGGCGGAGGGAAGGGGGGTTGACAGGGGAGGGGCGCCGGGGGGGTCAAATGTGGCGGAGGGTCTGCGGCGGGGGGGGGGGGCTAAAATGTGCCCCCTCACCTCGGGCTCTGGACCCCCCTCCCGCCGAAGTCTGGCTACGCCCCTGCTTGGATACAAACTAAACCAACAGACGAGGGGGAGAACCCAATAGAAATGGTATGGATTTACACAACTATATAACGGGGGTTATCCTATAAAGCTCAACTTATAAGCTGTGTGGAATTACAAGGAGGAAAAAGCCTCAAGAAGCTCCCGGCTAAAATAAGCATCGGGAGCAGGGCTGCTTCATCATTAGCACAAGAAACCTCCTTGTAGAATTAAACTGCTCTTACAAAATGTCTTCAACAATATCTCTTCAATGCTATATCATAAGTTTGTAAACATTATTGCTATGTTCAAATAGTACTTAGCTTGTGTGGTTCTTCCTCTCCTTTCCTTTATCAAAAAACAGACTGTGACCAACGGTGGCCAGCATTTCGTTTGCCTGCATCAGGTTGTAACGGTCAAAAATCTTTAAAAAAAAAGAAGGGAAATCAGCAAAAAAAATCAAACCTACATAAGTATTGCCACACTGGGACAGACCAAAGGTACATGAAGCCCAGAATTCTGTTTCCAACAGTGGCTAATCCAGGTAACGAATACCTGGCAAGATCCCAGAAAACTCATTACATTTTATGCTGCTTATCCCAGAAATAAGCAGTGGATTTTCCCCAAGTCAAATTAATAATGGTCTATGGAGCCGTCCAGACCCTTTTTAAACCCTGGTAAGCTAACCACCTTTACCACATTCTCTGGCAACGAATTCCAGGGTTTAATTACACGTTGAGTGAAGAAACATTTCTCTGAATCGTATTAAATTTACTACTTTGTAGCTTCATCGCATGCCCCCTAGTCCTAGTATTTTTGGAAAGAGTAAACAAACGATTCACGTCTACCCATTCCACACCACGCCACTCATTATTTTATAGACCTCTATATCATATCTCCCCTCAGCCATCTCTTCTCCAAGCTGAAGAGCCCTAGACGCTTCAACCTTTCCTCGTAGGGAAGTCATCCTATCCCCTTTATCATTTTCGTCACCCTTCTCTTTACCTTTTCTAATTCCACTGTATCCCAACAAACTCACACTCAATTGTCAGTCTTCATACCGCACATTTTGAAAACTCCGTTCCTCTCTTGACGGAGAAAAGAAGATGGCGAATCAGAAAAAATGGTGACCTTTTAAAGGGTTGACGTCAGACGCTCCAAAAAAATAGCATCCAATCACCACACATTCTTAAAGAACGCCGTACTGAAAAAATGACCACTGTGCTAGAAAAAATGGCACCATTCAACTTTAGCATTTAGTCCCACAGGAATTAAAGAATTCAATTTAAAAATCCATTTCTTCTACTTTTGTAGTAAAAGGCATTTTCTATCACTCCCTCTTCTAGGAGACACATTAATCTGTTGTAGCACAAAATATCTCAGCGTTGCAAAGGAGCATTGCAAAGACTCGCTAGTGGTGATGTAGACATGGAAGGGCATAATCGAAAGGGGCGCCCAAGTTTTCATGACAGCGTCCTCGCAGGACGGCCCCATAAAGGGGCGGGGCAACCTGTATTATCGAAACAAGATGGACATCCATCTTTCGTTTCGATAATACGGTCGGGGACGCCCAAATCATGAAATTTTGGGCGAATATCCCACAGATATTCAGAACTGCCTTATAATAACTGCTTGTTACACTACTACTCTGTTATACCAGTGTCATGTTACCATGATTCTTCTGTGAACTAAATGTCTATCTTTCTATTATATCTTCACCATTTATGATATATTGTAAGCCACATGCCTGCAAAAAGGTGGGAAAATGTGGGATACAAATGCAATAAATAAATAAATAAATTTGGGTCGACCTTAGAGATGGTCGTCCTTAGGTCATTTTTGAGATGGTCGTCCACGGTTTTTGGCGATAATGGAAACCGAGGACGCCCATCTCAAAAACGACCAAATCGAAGGCATTTGGTCGTGGGAGGAGCCGGCATTCGTAGTGCACTGGTCCCCCTGACATACCAGGACACCAACCAGGCACCCTAGGGGGCACTGCAGTGGACTTCAGAAATTGCTCCCAGGTGCATAGCTCTCTTACCTTGTGTGCTGAGCCCCCCCAAACCCCACTCCCCACAACTGTACAACACTACCATAGCCCTAAGGGGTGGGAGGGGGCACCTACATGTGGGTACAGTGGGTTTCAGGTGGGTTTTGAAGGGCTCACGTTCACCAGCACAAGTGTAACAGGTAGGGGGGGATGGGCCTGGGTCCACCTGCCTGAAGTGCACTGCACCCACTAAAACTGCTCTAGGGACCTGCATACTGCTGTCATGGAGCTGGGTATGACACTTGAGGCTGGCAAAAAAAATTATTGTTATTTTTTTAGGGTGGGAGGGGGTTGGTGACCACTGGGGGAGTAAGGGGAGGTCATCCCTGATTCCCTACTGTGGTCATCTGGTCAGAATGGGCACTTTTTGAGGCTTGGTCGTGAAAAACAAATGGACCAAGTAAACTCGACCAAAGGCTCGTCAGGGGCGCCCTTCTTTTTTCCATTATCGGCCGAGGACGTCCATCTCTTAAGCACGCCCCAGTCCCACCTTCGCTTCACCTCTGACGCCCCAGGAACTTTGGTCGTCCTCGCAACGAACTGCAGTTGGGGACACCCAAACTCGGCTTTCCATTATGCCGATTTGGGCAACTCTGAAAGAGGACATCCATCTCCCGATTTGTGTCGAAAGATGGGCGTCCTTCTCTTTTGAAAATGCCCCTGTTAGAAGTTTTAATAGTACAATCAGGCCATACACCAACAACTGAGAAGATCAAACAAGAGACAAAGGGGAGGGAAAAAAAAGAGGGGGGAAAAGGTTGGGGGAAAGGATAGGGTTAATCAAACACGAAAGACCCACTGTACCTTGAGTATTGTGTGGAATTCTGATCGCTGTATCTCAAAAAATATATAGCGGAATTAGAAAAGGTTCAAAGAAGACCGACCAATATGATAAAGGTGGTGGAACTCCTCTCGTATGAGGAAAAGCTAAAGAGGTTAGGATTCTTCAACTTGGAAAAGAGGCGGATGAGGGGGAGATATGATTGAGGTCAACAAAATCCTGAGTGGTGTAGAAACAGGTGGAAGTGAATTGATTTTTCACTCTTTCAGAAAGTACAAAGACCAGGGGACACTCAATGAAATTACACGGAAATACTTTTAAAACAAATATGAGGAAATATTTTTTCATTCGAAGAAAAGTTGAGCTCTGGAACTCTTTGCCACAGGATGTAGTAACAGTAGTAGTAGTATTTAGATTAAAAAAAGGTTGGACAAGTTCCTGGAGGAAAAGTCCATAGTCCTGTTATTGAGATGGACATAGGGGAAGCCACTACTTGCCCCAAGGTTGGTAGCATGTAACATTGCTACTCTTTAGGATTCTGCCAGGTACTAGTGACCTGGGTTGGCCACTGTTGGAATCAGGATACTGGGCTAGATGGACCATTGGTCTGACCCAATATGGTTTTCTTAGGTTCTAAGGGCCCGATATTCAGCCAGTGGTGGGCAGTGCATTTGGTATTTACTGCTGGCATTAAACCCAGATATTTTAAACGCCGGGTCATTTTCGGTGACCAGCATTGATTTTGGCCACTAAAACGTTAACCGGCTATGCCGATATTCAGCGCTATCTGGTTAACTTTTTAGCGGTCTCCGATAGGCCTGCTGTTTTGCTAGTTTGGCGCTGAATATCCACACCTAACCAGCTATTTCGCTGACCAAGATATTCAGTGAGAGATAACCTTAAGGAGGTTTTTTGCCGATGATGAAGAAGTCCTGCTCTTACAGCTTTAGGCTGGAAGCTTCTTGAGGCTTTTTCCTTCTTATTTTTGATTTTTAGTTTACAATTAACCCTTTGCTCTTATTACTATTTGAGAATCTTTTTTTGTTTGTTTTTCTATTGATTTTTTTTTTATTCTCTTAATTACATTATAGTTTAACATAGACTAAGCCCAGTGCAAATTTGCCTTCGAAATGGTTGGCTAACAGTGCTGCATAATCAGAGCTGCCCTACTTCATGCGTTTCTTAACCATTCTTTTATGACCATCTATTCTCCGTTTATTTTTGAACGTTCTATCCAAATACTGCCTTGTTTTTCTTTCTGGTTTTTTTTTTCATTCTAATCTAGGAGTAACACAGTAAGAATGATTACCATTGTCAGGAGCTTGTATGTATTCGATTTGAATGTAATTATTAGAAGTTATCTAATTAGCAGCAGACTGTTGAAGATTAGCACTGTGTTATTAGTTTCAATTGTAGTAGCTGCTTGGATAATGTCATCTACAGACACTTAATTTATAGCATTAATGAGTTGAGCTAGCAAGTATTTTTGATACATAAATGAATAAAACATGTGGGGATCTCATTGAGAGAAGAGGAGATGCTGGACGCTGGATGGACAGACTGGATAGGCCATTTGGCTTTTATCTGCCGACATCTTTCTATGAAAACATCTAGAAAGCTTATGCACCATTTGCACATAAAAAAATAATTTCTAGGTACACAGTAACAATTGACTGGAACCTCTCACTTGAGAACCAAGCGAAATCTACCATAAAGAAAATGTTTCACTCGATGTGGAAATATTCCGCAACTTGATACAATCAATGGTACTAAGCCATGCAGACTACTGCAATGGAATCTATGCGGGTTGCAAAGAACAAATTATAAAGAAACTTCAGACTGCTCAAATCACAGCATCCAGGCTTATATTTGGAAAAACACATTTTCACAGCTCCAAGCCACTCCGAGAAAAACTGCACTGGCTACCAATCAAAGAACGTATCACTTTCAAAATCTGCACGACTGTTCATAAAATTATTTACGGCGACGCACCAGGATACATGACAGACCTCATCGACCAGGGCCGGTCTTAGCAAGTGCGGGGCCCTGTGCAGACCAATTTGGTGGGGCCCCATCCTAGCCCCGCCCTAGCCCTGCCCCACCCTAGCCCCACCCCAGCTCCACCCCATTGATAAGATTATTCAATTTTTAGAACATTTTTTATTTATGAAATTTCAAATAAAGACAAATGAAGCTAAACTTATACAGAAAAACTGATTGAAATAATAAGCACAATGTTAACATGAACCCCCCCCCCCCCTCCCCAGAAATTATTCAGTTCAAGTCCACTACAATTAGTAGTTCCAGGGGTGGAGCTCACATCCATAATTGTCTAACACGCAGAAAAAATAAATAAAAATAAAAGTCACAATTCATACCTTTTATTAAATTTAGATATTAGATATGTATCATATGTCAAAGAATAAAGTGGTTGCTCAAAGCATATTCTAAGCACAATCGCTCAACCGCAAAATACTATGCACAACTTTGTCCAAAAACACACTCAGAACCTTACTGTACCATAAATATTACACTGGGCAGAACCTAATACACCAATATACCACCCATACGGAAAATGCAGACCATCAACAATATTGAAACAAGGGATCATAATTTCACAATTCTCATGTGCCCAATTGCACACCAATATCATCATGTTCCCCAGTCCTTCTCTTTTTCCCAGTTGTGTACTGTTCCTTTGAATTTCTACACCCCTCATGTATCACTGTAGTCACTTTTTTTGCCCAAACATTTGACGTCCATGTACTTTTTAAAAATTAGAATTCTAAATTACAGAAACCCATCAATGAAGAATACATTTCAAGACCAATTGCCTTCAAGCCCACGTCAAGGAGGGAGACTGCAAAATACATAATTCTAACCAAGAAAAATCAAATTAGGGGATGTATGCTTATCCATTAGCATCATACACATACGGTTCCTAACCAGACCAATAATTTCTCATGACCTTTAATAAAATCTTCCAATTGCAAAGTTTCCCAAAACACAAACTTCTTCCCCTAATCAGTGATGATATATTTACATGGAAACTTTCAAATTGCTCCTATTCCACTGCTCTAGGCTTCAGGCCCATAAAAACCTTATGCCGAAGCTGAGTAGCTCTGGAAACATCAAGAAAAACATTAACCTTTATACCATAAAAGCTTACATCTTCAGGGAAAATTTTTTCAAGAGAAGTGATTTATCATTCTCATTAATGAAAGTAACCAGAAGGGTGGATCTAGATATAATAATATCTTGTGAAACTTCGAGAAATGCTGTGAGATCCACTTCAGAAACTAATTGATCCACCTCCAGCTTCTTCTTAGATGGTAAATAATAATAGTTACTCAACTGAATGGTATCAGAGTTAGAAAGACCAAGAACCTCCCTAAAATATTTCCTAAGGAAGGTGGTTACCTGATTCAAATCAGGATTTTCACAAATGTAAGAGTTTGAATAGGAGCAATTTTCTCTTGGGACCCCATTAGAGACAGGGGAACCTCCTGGGAATCCCCAGCTAACAAAGATAAAACAGGAAGAGGAGAAGTCATATTAGGGGGGCTGAGCGAAACATCTACCAGGGAAAGTACCTTAGGTCCAGTGATGTCCTTTGACCCACCAGGATCAGATGTTTGTCCAGCAGGCCACTTGCTGCAGAAGTGGAAAACTTTGGTTTAACAGTTCTTTCATGCTTCCCCATTATCAGAAATAAAGCGAGCAACAAAGTAAATAAAACACCCCCTAGGGGCTCCTTTCGGCATGCCCTTTTGACCACACCCTGTGGCCGAGTGCTGCAAAGGCGCCAATCACCTGTAAGGCTACGGAAAGCCCCGTTGATGTCAGGGGCTTCTACCTTGGTGTCTGACGGAAAGCAAGCACCAGGAATGCAGCGAAGATCTCCACTCTCCTCCCGCACACCAACAAGCGGGAGGGCAGCTCCACCAATCACTAGATGCCAGCAAGGTACCTCCCTCGATCTTCCCTCCACAGGCGCTGGTCACTTGTAAGGCTGAGGAAGGCCCCAATCGTCCATTTTCCTCGAGTCGCGGCGCCAGCATTTGAAAGTAGCAGGCTCCAGCTTTCCCTTCCCTCGCATGGTTCCACCCTCTTCTGATGTATTTCCTGTTTCCGCCAGGGCATATGTGTATACCGTACCTTGATTTGTACCTGCCTTATTCAGGGCACAGACCGTAGAAGTCTGCCCAGCAGTACTTCCTGCCTCCCAACCACCAGTCCCGCCTCCCATCATACACATATGAGTTTATCTTGTTGGGCAGACTGGATGGACCATGCAGGTCTTTTTCTGCCGTCATCTACTATGTTACTATGTTACTTAAGTGCACAACTATGGAACACACTACGAAAAGCAGTAAAAACCACCTAAATTTCCGGAAAGCACTAAAGACAGACCTGTTCAGAAGAGCATACCCCACCGACCCAACATAACAATACTTGGATACCTGCGACACAACGTAACCAAAGACCGTAATGGACATATCCCAACTCTTCCTCCCCCTTTCTAATTCCCCCCCCCCCCCCAATATACCTATCACACATGTACCTCATTCTACCACAACATACTACTACTATTTAACATTTCTAGAGCGCTACAAAGTGTACGCAGCGCTGTACAAACACAGAAGAAAGACCGTCCCTGCTCAAAGAGCTTACAATCTAAATAGACAAAAAGTAAAGCATTTAATATTTAAGCAGTCAAGCACAAGAGAACAGTACTACTACTACTACTTGACATTTCTAAAGCGCTACTAGGGTTACGCAACGCTGTCACCTTGTGTATTCGTTATACATTGTATTTGTTCAGACCGGAACCGGCTAATGCCGTAAACGGAACTATGTAAGCCACATTGAGCCTGCAAAAAGGTGGGAAAATGTGGGACACAAATGCAATAAATAAATTTGAGAAAAGTCCCTTCATATTTGTATTTGTGGGAGCATGTGATTATTTAAGGGGCCCTTTTACTAATCCGCGTACGCATCTACGTATGCCCAATGCGTGCCAAAATGGAGTTACCGCCCGACTACCATGTGGCTCTTGCAGTAATTTCATTTTTGGACATATCAAAGCAGTTTACGTATTATATACAGGCACCTGTTTTGTACCTGGATCAATGGAGCTGCAGTGGGAATTGAACCCAATTCAGTGGGATCAAAGCCCGCTGCACTAACCACTAGGCTACTCCTCCACACGGAAGGAGGTTATGTGCTGGCTTTGAACCTGTTGATAGTATATATTTAATTTTCTAAAATGGATGTTTATGCTGCATAAATCACCTGTATATTTTGTTCTAAAATACTGGTGAAATGTCAGATTCACTGACCTGCACATCTCGGTTCCTACATTTACAACCACTCTGAAATGGGGTATTTCTTAGGATATGGTTTATTAACAGCTTCCATCAAAGCCCTCCAGGGAATTGAAATACACTACTACTGAAAACATGGGAGCACCATCCACATAAATCCGAGGCAGAAACAAAGGATTCATGAGTCAGAAGCATTTACTATACTTCTTAATGACGGAACTAAAATGGTTTTACCTCCTCTAATTGAGCCTAATGCGAATGGATCCAATTCACTGAAAGAAAATTTAAATGTAGCTAATACCTTTTCCACATCATAATTCTTCACACCACGGAATGAGTCCAAGGAGTCTTTCAATATCAAATTGGCTCCATCAGTTAAACCGAAGGACTCCATCTGCAGAAAAGAACCAGACAGCATTCTACCCTCTGTGTTAAATTGCAAGGCCTCAGTTATAATCCCTGATAAAACTGAGATCTTTATGCTCTGTCTTTCAACCTTAACTCTTGAAAAGCTCAAACGAACTGTAGATGTTTTCGATTTTTTACTATGGCTACTTAACATTTCTATAGCACTACTAGAAGTACACAAGAGTGTACACTAAACACTTATGAGACAGTGCCTGCTTGACAGAGTTTACAGTGTATTCCAGACAAACAGGACAAATAAGAGATTAAGGACTTTTATTAAAACAGACATGGGTACTGAACAGGTTGAATAGGAATTACAAGCAGCCTCAAAATCTCTCTCTCTCTCTCTCTCTCTCTCTCAACCTCCCTCTTGAGTGTCCAAAGATGTGACTGTATTTTAGGGTTTCTTTCTTTGTTTTTTTGTTGTTCTTGTTGTTGCCAAATACATAGCTTCTTTATAAGTCTTAGTCTACATCTCAGTGTATCTTCCTCTGATCCAGTCTCTTGCCATTTTTTTTTCTAATTGATTTTTCTGTTGTTAAAGGAACCTTAACCTGGAGTGGTACCAAGGGCTACTATAGCCTTCATCATAGGCGGTCGGTGGTCCAACTGTTTGGGGAGGCTAAAGGGGGCGGGGTTAGGGGTGGGACCAGGGGTGGAGCTTAAATCCATAATTGTCTGATAACACACAGAAAAAATAAATAAATAAAAATAAAAGTCACAATACCTTTTATTAAATTTAGATATTAGATATGTATCATATGTCAAAGAATAAAGTGGTTGATCAAAGCATATTCTAAGCACAATCACTCAACTTTGTGCAAAAACACACTCAGAACCTTACTGTACCATAAATATTACACTGGGCAGAACCTAATACACCAATATACCACCCATACGGAAAATGCAGACCGTCAACAATATGAAACAAGGGATCATATCATCACAATTCTCATGTAGAGCCACAAAACACCCTAATTCATGTTTAATGTGGGATAAAATGCCATAAATAAGTAAATAAATATAAACTTTTAATGTTGAGCACCTGATTCTCAAAGTGGACATATTCCAAACACTATAATGAAAATAAAACGATCTTTTCTACCTTTGTTGTCTGGTTGTCCGATTCTGCTGCTATCTGTTCTCAGTGCAGGTCAGGAAGTCATCCTCCTTAAATTTCTCCCTGGCAACCCAGCCAACCCCCGCCCCCCCCCCCCCCCCCTGCTCTCCCAGCAGTAAGGTAAACAAACCATAAACCAATTTCTACAATTGGTTACACAAGGCTAGAGGACTTTCACTGCAGCTCCTGCTGTGAGGATGGAGGTAAATCAACAATTTAAACCTCTCAGAGCACAGCAGGGGAGGCTTAGCCTGTCCAAGCCTCTTATACCGGGCGCCTATGGCCTTCGTCTTATTTTCACAACATTTTTTAGGTGCTTGTGACAGAATGAGTAGAGTAAATTTAGCTCCACTTAAGAGCACTCCCTCACCTGGCCACCATAAAGGAATGTTAGTTAAACTGCTGAGCCAAGAGGGAGGAGCTGAGAAGTTTAAAATGCCTATTGTGAGAGCATAACAGAAAGGCCTGGGCTGGAGGAAGGGGTCCCCCCAGGAAAGTTCCAGCCTGTGACTGCAGTGTTTGAAGCGGGGTGAAGGTGGGAAAATTATAGAGTACAGATGAAGTATTGAAATTGGGCCTGCTGGGAGCAGTCAGTTTGAGTATTAACAAGTGTGAGATAATGAAGCTGGGCTTCAGGAAGCTAGAGAGAGTAAACGTTCCTTTATGTGTGGAATGAAGTTCCAGTTGAATCCTCCCTATGTTTGCATACCAGATCTGTGAAAATAATAGATTTTTGGTATTTTTTGGTTCATAATAAAGACTTTTCTTCAGGTCTACACTGTCTGCTGCCTGTATGTGAAGGTTCCATGCCTGGCCACCACCTTTTTTAAAGATATCACCAAAACAGGAAAGATAGCACATCCCGATTGCACTAGAGACCATAGTAGACCAGGAGGGGCATTTTCGAACGGGGCTGGCCATCTCTAAGGGCGCCCATCTCCGAAGACGGCACTGTGAAGGGGCGTGGCGGGGCCGACCGTATTTTCGAAATGAGATGGGCGTCCATCTTTCGTTTTGATAATACGGTCGGGGATGGCCAAATCTCAACATTTGAGTTGATATTACAGATGGTCAACCTAAATGCTGAGATCGCCGAATGTAGAGATGGGCGCCCTCAGTTTTCGCCAATAATGTTATCAATAGAAATCAAGCAAAATAAAACATGGAAAAGAAAATAAGATGATACCTTTTTTATTGGACATAACTTAATACATTTCTTGATTAGCTTTCGAAGGTTGCCCTTCTTCCTCAGATCGGAAATAAGCAAATGTGCTAGCTGACAGTGTATATAAGTGAAAACATTCAAGCATTACTATGACAGTCTGACAGGGTGGGAGGAGGGGGGTGGGTAGGAAGTATGCATGGGGACATCAAAGCATATCATTGATATTCTAACAGGATGGGTGTGGATAGGTGAGGGGAGGGTGATCAACAGAGACATACAGCTTTATGGTTTATAATGGGCTAGGAACCCCAGATCCTTGTTAAGTCCTTTCTGTTGGGTGTTAAAATATTCAATCATTCTGACTTCAAAGGTCTTACGTTCTTGTATGGTTTTAAAGTTAACTTTCAGGATTCTCACTGTGAAGTCACTGGTACAGTGTCTTGGTCCTGTAAAATGCTGACCAACAGGGGTGGGAGCCCTGCTGGCACCAGTATTGTTCATGTGATGTCTATGTAAATTGAATCTTGTCTTAAGCATCTGGCCTGTTTCTCCAATATAGCATCCTTCAATACATGAGCAAGTGAAAGATCCCTTTATGTTGAATATCTTTCCTTTGTGGGTAACTGTGGGGTCCTGTGAAATATTTTGGCATAGTTTGCAACTGGATAAATTGCAGGGAAGTGTGCCCTTCTGTTCCTTTTCAGTCTGTGATGGAAGTTTACTTCTGATTAGCTTGTGTTTTAAATTGGGTGGCTGTCGGAAGGCCAGTACTGGTGGGGATGGGAATATATCTTTCAGTAATTCATCCTCCTGGAGTATAGGTTGTAGATCTCTTATGATTTTCCTCAGTTTTTCCAGCTCTGGATTGTATGTCACTACAAGCGGGATTATGTCTGTGGATTTTTTCTTTTTGTACTGTAGCAGATTCTCCCTGGGTGTTTTGAGGGAGGGGGCAATATTCTTGGAGATTATTTTGGGGTTGTAGCCTTTCTGTTTGAAGGATTCAGAAAATAGTTCTTCACTCAATGTGTAATTAAACTTTGGAATTCTTTGTCAGAGAATGTAGTAAAAAAGTTAGCTTAGCAGGATTAAAAAAGGTTTGGATAATTTCCTAAAAGAAAATTCCATAAGCCATTATTAAAATAGACTTGGGAAAATCCACTGCTTATTTCCAGGATGAGCAGCATAAAATCTATTTTACTGTTTTGGGATCTTGCCAGGTACTTGTGACTTGGATTGGCCACTGCTGGGAAGCAGGATACTGGGTTCCACGGACCTTTCGCCTGTCCCATTATGGTAACGCTTTTGTTCTTATGCTCTTTTGCCGCCACAATGCTGTTAAATTTATTTCCTCAGCCAGTGTGGAGTTCCAGTTATTAAAGCTGGGGGGGGGGGGGAGTTATAAATGCATTCTGAAGTTTATTTTCTTTCCTACTTGTCTTTTACAGAAAACAAGCCGTTAAACCCATTAAAACGGGCAATATGTTTTATTTCTGACATATAATGTAAAATTTGATGAACGTAATGTGTAGTGCTTGAAAGGGTGCAGGGAAAAGTTGGGTGTACAGAGAGAATGGCAGTGTATATGTGTGTGTGTGTGTGTGTGTGTGTGTGTGAGAGAGAGAGAGAGAGAGAGAGTGTATGTGTCTGTGTGAAAGAGAGAGAGAGCCTCCGAGTTCCAGGCCCCCCCCCCCCTCTTTCCCTCCTTCCCTCCTTCCCTCCAAGTTCCAGGCCTCCCTCCCCTCCCTCCGTTCCAGGCCCCCCTCCCCTCCCAGTTCCAGGGCCCCTCCCTCCCAGTTCGCCGCCACCGCCTCTGCTCCCCCCTCCCAAGGTCGTCGTCGTCGCCACCGCCGCTCCCCCCTCCCAAGGTCGTCGCCGCCACCGCTGCCCCCCGAGGTTGCCGCCAGCCCTCTCCATTGAACTCACAGCGGCTCACCTCTGAAAGCGCAGCAGACAGCAGCAGATCACCTCCCTTCAGGCTTCCCTTCCCTCCCTGTATGCCGCCCTCATGTGATGTAACTTCGGCGAGGGCGGGACACAGGGAGGGAGGGAAGGAAGGCCGAAGGGAGGCAGGCGATCTGCTGCTGTCTCAGGGGGGGGAGCGGTAGCGACCTCGGCGGGGCAGGGCGGCGATCCCGGTCGTTGGGGTGGTTGGTAACTGGCTGCTGCGGGTGTAGTAGGAGGTGGGTGTGGTTAGGACTAAGGCCTCGCCCTCTACGTGCCGCTTACTGCTTCTAAGAATGTAGGGAGAGATTTGTGACCTGCTGCACATGTGCGGCACGTCAGTCACTCTTCATTTATATAGTAGGATTCCGTGAAGGGCGTGGATTGGCTGTAATACATTTTTGGATGCATTATGGACACTTTAATGTGTACTAGATTTATGTTTTATTCAGCCAAGCAAGAACGTTTTTTTATTAAACTACTCCAGTATATCTATACCACCAGTAAACTGGTTTTACTGGTATAATTCTCTATGGAAGTAATCTGTGGGCAGTTCTCAGAATCAGATCTTAAGGCTGGTTTTAGCTCCCTATGGCATAGATATCATTCTAGTGCTGTGCTCAGGAAATTGTTTCTGTTAAAGAGAGTAACATAGGACCCAGTTAGTCCTAGAACATAAGTCAAAGCAGAATTATAACTGTAAAAGCCTTTGGGCACTTTCAACCTGAGGGCCGTCTTCATAATAACAGGGTTTTTTTTATGTGCAAAGGACATTTCTCCAAGGTGCTATCCATCAATTTAAGTTTAGAAGCAAAGGGCTATCTCGGCCCCAGAAAAAGAAAATGTAGACTATTATAGCGGAGATCAAATTGACAGGGTGCTTATTTGGAGCATTTATGGAGATGGATTTTCATTCTGCTATTAAAATCCGAGAAGGGGGGGGGGGGGGTATAGCGGTTTACATGTAGAAGAGTGGAAAACGGGAGGTGGAAAGAAGAGTTAGTGACAGACAAGGCCAGGAGCTGAAAGCTCTGCAGAACTGCAGTATAGATAAATCAATTGGCTGAATGCTGCGTAATTAAAAATGATATTTTCACCCTGGTTGGTAATTTCTTGGGGTGGGGGAGGGAGTCGTGAATTGGGTGAAAATGTGAAAAACTTGGTCGTTGTTTGGCTGTGGATGATTTCTTCTTACTGATCGTTTCTATTGTTTGGTTCTCTGATTCCTTTATCTTGTTTTGTTTGACTTTAATAAAAGTCTCAACTAACCATATTTTATGAATCTACATGTTCTAGGCACCTTAAAACTATCACTAGGGTAAAATAATAATAATAATAAAAACGTATTATAAAGGCGTATTTGGCATATGCAGAGCAGCCAGCATAACGCTTTGCTGCTCTGCGCATGCTTGGCCGGCCGATTATCCGACTGTTTTAAGAACGAATAGAGAATGCAATTTAACCCATTAGTGGGAACATTGGTAGGGTTACCATATTTTGTCCTCTGAAAAAGAGGACACATGTCACGACCCGCCCCTGCTCCACCCACACCACGTCCCTTTCGCATCCTCGCCCCGCCCTTTCTCACTCTCACCCGGCCCCTTGTCACATATTCCCCTCCCTCGGGTCACATATTCCCCTCCCCTCACCCGGTTCACATATTCCCCTCCCCCGCCCCCCCCTTCACCTCCCCTCCCCCTTGTCACATATTCTCCTCCCCTCCCCTTACTTACTATCTACTGCCCTGGTGGTCTAGTGATCTTTTCGGGGCAGGAAACAGCCCCCTCTTTCCTGCCCGGAGCGCTGCCTTGCCCTGCATCCTTCTCGGTCTCGGCTTGGGATTCAAAATGGCTGCCGAGAGTTGAAGTCTCGCGAGACCGCTTCAGCTCTTGGCGGCCATTTTGAATCCCGAGCCGAGACTGAGAAGGATGCAGGGTTAGGGCAGGCAGCACCCCGGGCAGGAAAGAGGGGGCTCTTTCCTGCCCCAAAGAGATCACTAGACCAACAGGGCAGATAGTAAGTAAGGGGAGGGGAGACCCACGGCGCCACTCGCCTGCCCACCCGCCCGTTTGTCTAGAAATCCGGACAAACAGGCGGGCGGGCAAAACCCGCCGGACGCCCCGGACATGTCCTCAAAAAGACGACATGTCCGTGGAAATCCGGACATATGGTAACCCTAAACATTGGGCACTAATGAGTTAATAGTGTTCAAATGAGTGGATGGAAGTCCAGAGCTCAGCTGATTGTTTGATGACTTCTACTGACTGCTGTAGAGGCAAATGTCCATTGGCTGTTGCCGGTACAATATTCTTCAGCCTGTTTGCACTTTTCTCAGTACATTTTTCTTGCTCCCTTGTGTTTTAGCGTCCTGAAATTTAATATCCTAGACTGTTCGTGCTGTGTACTGTGTAATATTTGTGGATGTGACTTATAAATGTTGCCCTGGGTGGTATGGAATATCTCTTGTAAGCATATCTTGTAACTCAGCCTAGAGAAACTGTGAAAATCAGGCTATATCAGCGCTTCCGCACAGGAGGCAGAGAGGAATTTAGAATAGACTGGCATGTGATGTCACTGTAGCACTTAGAGTTACTAGTCTGCAGCCTGACAATTTTTCTGGATTGTTGTTTCCGGGGGAAAGGGAATGGGACTTGATATACTGTACATTTGTCCTTTAGATTGTAAGCTCTTTGAGCAGGGACTGTCCTTCTATGTTAAATTGTACAGCGCTGCGTAACCCTAGTAGCGCTTTAGAAATGTCAAGTAGTAGTAGTACTACTACTACTACTACTATTTAGCATTTCTATAGCATTACAAGGCGTACGCAGCGCTGCACAAACATAGAAGAAAGATAGTCCCTGCTCAAAGAGCTTACAATCTAATAAACAAAAAATAAATAAAGTAAGCAAATCAAATCAATTAATGTGAACGGGAAGGAAGAGAGGAGGGTAGGTGGAGGCGAATGGTTACAAGTGGCTACGCGTCAAAAGCAATGTTAAAGAGGTGGGCTTTCAGTCTAGATTTTAAAGGTGGCCAAGGATGGGGCAAGACGTAGGTGCTCAGGAAGTTTATTCCAGGCGTAGGGTGCAGCGAGACAGAAGGCGCGAAGTCTGGAGTTGGCAGTAGTGGAGAAGGGAACAGATAAGAAGGATTTATCCATGGAGCAGAGTGCACGGGAAGGGGTGTAGGGAAGGACGAGTGTGGAGAGATACTGGGGAGCAGCAGAGTGAATACATTTATAGGTTAGTAGAAGAAGTTTGAACAGGATGTGAAAATGGATAGGGAGCCCGTGAAGGGTCTTGAGGACTTGCACTTCAACCCAGGAGGTGGTACTTAAAGGACTCTTTATTTGCTGCTTGGATAAAAGGACTCAGCACGGTACGTGTTTTGGCGCCAATGCCTGAACAAATAAAACTGCCCAAAGAACTCTGGGCCGGATGCACTAAACTTTACGAGCCAATAACGAGCAAGCAGTAAACCCTGGCATGCACTAAACACTTTTTTCCGACGACGGTAGCAGCTAACGAAAACGGAATACAGATGAGCAAATTGTGTAGAAACCCTATTGTAATGAGATGCACTAACCTTTTCCGATTGCCTTAACGCTGGAAAATCTAACGAGAGGTCTATACCTCTGGTTGGGGCTGCGCGGGATTGGAAAAATGATTAAAATGTTTAAAAAAAACAACCTGGAAGTCTCTGAGCCAA
This sequence comes from Microcaecilia unicolor, assembly GCF_901765095.1. Taxonomy (NCBI): domain Eukaryota; kingdom Metazoa; phylum Chordata; class Amphibia; order Gymnophiona; family Siphonopidae; genus Microcaecilia; species Microcaecilia unicolor. The sequence continues at coordinate 369,472,054 of NC_044034.1, forward strand.
TCCCAGCGCATTTAGCTGAGCTAAACACGCTGTGATTGGCTCAGAGACTTCCCAGCTGAGTGAAGCACGGGCAAAAAGGACGTTTTTATTATTCCGGGGTTTGAATGATGTCCAAAAAAGAGCCTGCAGCATCGGAGCCTGTTTGATTTTTTAAAATAAAGCTTCGCTTAAAAAAAAAAGTCCATTTTGTGCGTCCTCCCCTGCGATAATAAAAACGTCCTTTTTGCCCGTGCTTCACTCAGCTGAGAGACCTGGAAGTAAGGGAGGGACGTCCAAGCAAATAGAGCTGTGGCCAGTGGTTAGAGCACCAGGAGGTGGTGGGTTCAAATCCCACTAATAGTTTTGTTAAAATTGGAGTTATTTATTATTTTCTCCCTGTTTTATTTATTTATTTATTTGAACATTGTTATTCTGCCATTCATGAACCAACAACTTTCAAGCTGCACTTGCTTGCTATAAGTGAAATTCAGTCAACACATTAGCAGAAGCAGCATCGGAGCCTGTGATTTTTTTAAATAAAGATTCGTTTTTTTAAAAAAAAGGCCATTTTGTGCGTCCATCCCCGCAATAATAAAAACGTATTATAAAGGCGTATTTGGCATACGCAGAGCAGCCAGCATAACGCTTTGCTGCTCTGCGCATGCTTGGCCGGCCGATTCTCCGACTGTTTTAAGAAGGAATAGAGAATGCAAGTGAGCTACAACGAGCAGCTCATTTGCATTCCCTTTCCTTGATGCAGAGCCGTTCCCTACCGATTTGCTATGGAATTCGGCACGGAACGGATCTAACGACGCCTTTAGTGCATCTTGGCGTCTGTTCAAGAGAAAATCTAAACACACAGCTTTACCCGGAGTATTGTGACCCCTGAGGCAGGCGTTTGATTGCACCAAAACACAAACCGTGTCGAGTCCTTTTATCCAAGCACCAAATAAAGTCTCCTTTAAGCACCATCTCTTGGGTTGGAGCCTCTGTTCACCAGTCTCTGCTTTTATCTGGTTGTTCCTCAGCAGCCATGGAGGACCAGAAGGAGGCACCACCAGGACCAGCTCAGTCTTCAGGGCAGATCACACTTTAGTTAGGACTTTCTTACCTACAAATACCTGCCTAATGTAGATGATGAAATATCTCATGTTTTATTCAGACTGAGGCATTTATTTTCCTGCTTCACTAACTATTTTTGGGGACAGCACTTAGTGTACGTTCTCATTTTCCAGCTGAGATTTATTTCTCTGCCTTTTTGGTTTTGCTTACCTAAGAATTTTGCAAGGCTCGAGTTTTGCAATTTACATTGGGATAGTAATACTGCCAGTTCCACCTGGGAAATACTGCCAGGTACAGTAAAACTAAAGTTTGCTTGCAAATGTTGACGTTGCCAAAGTCTGGGAGCTGGGGTGCTGCCAAAAGCTTCAAGCCCTCGTCAGTTGCTGGCCTCTTCTTTGGGCATAGAAGGGGTTGAAGGCTGGTGAAGAGCTCAGTGAGACCCACACTCACATACTTACAGACTGACCTATCAGATGTTGCTAAGCAACAATGACGCTATTCATTAATAGAACATGCATTGTCAGACTGACCTTAATGCAGTAATTTTAATACTGCTGTGACTAGGGTTACCATATGGCTCTCGAAAAAGGAGTTCTCATACAATCACTTTGATTATATTGTAATACTTTAAACACTTATCTTTATAGATAGTTAGACCTGGGGGCTCAAAACTTTCCGACATGCATGTTTCGCCAGCTGTGTCAAGGACTTCCCCCTTCGCCGTTTTCAGCACCAGCCTCGCTACATTATTCTTGGGATTATAATGTAGCGAGGCTGGCACTGAAAACGGCGAAGGGGGAAGTCCTTGACACAGCTGGCGAAACATGCATGTCGGAAAGTTTTGAGCCCCCAGTCTAACTATCTATAAAGATAAGTGTTTAAAGTATTACAATATAATCAAAGTGATTGCATAAAAGCCGATTAAGAATTTGGTGCTAAATAAACTGCCAAAAAATTGGTAGATCAGCACTACTGAGGCAAAAAAAATGGAACAAATTGAAAAAGTGGAAAATACGGTTGAGAGAAGTATATAAGAAATAATTACACATATCTAGGACTGAATAAGTTTGAAAGTGATGTATTTCTAGGGTTCCTAGCAAGATATATTGAAGAAAACTGCCTAATATATCTAGAAAAAGGAGGACAGGTTGAGCCAGTCTGGGTTTTACTTCCGTTGCTTTCAATGGAAGCAAAACCCGGACTGGATCAATGTGTCCTCCTTTTTCGGGAGCCATATGCTAACCCTAGCTATGACTTATCATTTCTGTACACACGAACTGCAGAAACACAAGAAACTGAAGGATGAAGCACCTCATAATCCGTGTCGAATCATTAAATCCTTTCTAAATGACTCCAAAAATGACCAGCGTTTTGGTTACTGCCGTGACACCCAAGCCCGGAGGCAAAGCCTTCTTTGACTTATAACATAGTAACATAGTAGATGACTGCAGAAAAAGACCTGCACGGTCCATCTAGTCTGCCCACGATAAACTCATATTTGTATACCTTACCTTGATTTGTACCTGTCTTTTTCAGGGCACAGACCGTATAAGTCTGCCCAGCACTATCCCCGCCTCCCAACCACCAGCCCCGCCTCCCACCACCAGCTCTGGCACAGACCGTTTAAGTCTGCCCAGCACTATCCCCGCCTCCAAACCACCAGCCCTGCCTCCCAACCACCGGCTCTGGCACAGACCGTACAAGTCTGTCCAGCACTATCCCCGCCTCCAAACCACCAGCCCTGCCTCCCAACCACCAGCTCTGGCACAGACCGTATAAGTCTACCCAGCACTATCTCCTCCTCCCAACCACCAGCCCTGCCTCCCATCACCGGCTCCGGCACAGACCCCGTATAAGTCTGCCCTCCTCTATCCTAGCCTCTCAACCACCAACCCCTCTTCCCCCCCCCCCCCCCCCCATGACTTTTTGAAATGGTTTGAGTATGAAATGCCTGGTTTTGCAGCTTCTTGGATTCTTTGTCCTTTTGTGAATATTAGCATTTTTGGGGGTCGATACAGCCCTTCTATTCAGTTCTCCTTGTTTCTACGGAGGAATGCTACAACTTCATTTTCCATTATGATTATTTGTTAGGATTTATTTGCTGCCTTTTTGAAGGAATTCACTGAAGGCGGTGTACAGTAAGAATAAATCAAACATAAACAACAGACAATTACAGCAGTAAAAATATTCAAATAACAATACAAAGTATAGAATAGTTACTATTTTCAATGTCAACACAATACGTAATAGAACATTTTAATTGACAGTGAAGGATATAAGCAAAGGTGGAACATATAGAGAGGTAAGAGGAGTTAGAAAATAAGGCAACTAATTTAAAGAAAGGTGCACATGAGGTCAGAGAGATGATTAAATATTATCTCAGCTAGGGTAGGAGTGGATAAACATGTCCCGCTGCAGTATGTGTAGCCCGAGTCACTCCTTGTGTGTGTGAGTGAGAGTAAGAAGTTAGTTACTTCTTCCGTTAAAAGCTTGGTTGAAGAGCCAAGCTTTCACCTGCTTCATGAACTAGAGGTAGTCTTGTGTTAAGCCCAGCCTTTCAGGCAATGCATTCCAGAGTGTGGGGGCTACTCCGGAGAAGGCTCCGTAATGTCTTTTGGAGAGGGTATGGTTACTGATCCCTGCTTCCCCACTGAAATCCACCCCAAGTCATGAGTGCAACCAATTTTCAGTAGTTATTGTCTAGTGACTTCTTCATTATAGGTAAGAAAGTAAGAGGAGTTAGAAAATAAGGCAACTAATTTAAAGAAAGGTGCACATGAGGTCAGAGAGATGATTAAATATTATCTCAGCTAGGGTAGGAGTGGATAAACATGTCCCGCTGCAGTATGTGTAGCCCGAGTCACTCCTTGTGTGTGTGAGTGAGAGTAAGAAGTTAGTTACTTCTTCCGTTAAAAGCTTGGTTGAAGAGCCAAGCTTTCACCTGCTTCATGAACTAGAGGTAGTCTTGTGTTAAGCCCAGCCTTTCAGGCAATGCATTCCAGAGTGTGGGGGCTACTCCGGAGAAGGCTCCGTAATGTCTTTTGGAGAGGGTATGGTTACTGATCCCTGCTTCCCCACTGAAATCCACCCCAAGTCATGAGTGCAACCAATTTTCAGTAGTTATTGTCTAGTGACTTCTTCATTATAGGTAAGAAAGTAAGAGGAGTTAGAAAATAAGGCAACTAATTTAAAGAAAGCTGCACATGAGGTCAGAGAGATGATTAAATATTATCTCAGCTAGGGTAGGAGTGGATAAACATGTCCCGCTGCAGTATGTGTAGCCCGAGTCACTCCTTGTGTGTGTGAGTGAGAGTAAGAAGTTAGTTACTTCTTCCGTTAAAAGCTTGGTTGAAGAGCCAAGCTTTCACCTGCTTCATGAACTAGAGGTAGTCTTGTGTTAAGCCCAGCCTTTCAGGCAATGCATTCCAGAGTGTGGGGGCTACTCCGGAGAAGGCTCCGTAATGTCTTTTGGAGAGGGTATGGTTACTGATCCCTGCTTCCCCACTGAAATCCACCCCAAGTCATGAGTGCAACCAGTTTTCAGTAGTTATTGTCTAGTGACTTCTTCATTATAGGTAAGAGAGTAAGAGGAGTTAGAAAATAAGGCAATTAATTTAAAGAAAGGTTCACATGAGGTCAGAGAGATGGTTAAATATTATAGAAAATCTTCACCAGTTTCTAGTGTTAACAGGGCAAAATGTGGAGCAGAGAGAGAGAGGCGTTAATGACAGTTTTTAATCATTTGCATAGATTTTCTTAGTTCTTTTATTTTCATGCACTGACCCTTCATGTGTGTATTGGGACTCTCCAAGGCCATCGACCCTGAAGAGTTTGCATTCATTCTAATGTGGATGATGAAGGAATAGAATTACCATGTCGGAGTTTGTACTGACTGATGTCATTTTGAAGTCTTTGGTTGGTGAAAGGCACATCACCTCCTCTTCTTCAAGGCTGTTTTAGAACACAATCAATAATCATGACGTTGACGAGCATTAATCTAACAATAATTTATCACAGGCTGACAACTGCGAGAATACATCCTCACATTTGTAACACTGAAGCAGACAAATTGCTTCCTGGTTCTTTGACATCAACTACATGGTGATATATTATTCTGACCCCGGTGATGACATGGACATTGTTTTTAATCACTTTGTCTCCTCTAAAGATGCAATTATTTATATTATTCATGTTTTGAATTTAAGCTAGACGTGCGATTCTGATGTTACCCATAATTTACGAGTAACCTAGTGCTTGGACAATGGCAGATAAAGACCGAATGGCCTCGACGTTCCGCTCAGTTGCTTTGGTCCACACTGAAACTGATCTGCAAAGAATTTCAGGAAGTCAAACCCACAACTGTTTTCTCTGTGATGTGGTTTATCCCCTTTTATTGACTACCAATATTGGTCATTGTTGAATTATCAACCATTGATGAACGAGCTGTGCCACTTCCTGTTCAATACTGAGGACATAGTAACATAGTAGATGACGGCAGAAAAAGACCTGCACGGTCCATCCAGTCTGCCGAAGAAGATAAATTCATATGTGCTACTTTTTTATTTGTACTGTCCTCTTCAGTGCACAGTCTGGCCAGCACTATCCCTGCCTCCCACCACCAGCTCTGGCACAGACCTTATAAGTCTGCCCAGCACTATCCCCGCCTCCCAACTACCAGTCCCGCCTCCCACCACCAGCTCTGGCACAGACTGTATAAGTCTGCCCAGCACTATCCCCGCCTCCCAACTACCAGTCCCGCCTCCCACCACCAGCTCTGGCACAGACTGTATAAGTCTGCCCAGCACTATCCCCGCCTCCCAACCACCAACCTCGCCTCCCAACCACCAGCTCTGGCACAGACCCTATAAGTCTGCCCAGCACTATCCCCGCCTCCCAACTACCAGTCCCGCCTCCCACCACCAGCTGTGGCACAGACCGTATAAGTCTGCCCAGCACTATCCCCGCCTCCCACCACCAGCTCTGGCACAGACCCTATAAGTCTGCCCAGCACTATCCCCGCCTCCCAACTACCAGTCCCGCCTCCCACCACCAGCTCTGGCACAGACTGTATAAGTCTGCCCAGCACTATCCCCACCTCCCAACCACCAACCTCGCCTCCCAACCACCAGCTCTGGCACAGACCCTATAAGTCTGCCCAGCACTATCCCCGCCTCCCAACTACCAGTCCCGCCTCCCACCACCAGCTGTGGCACAGACCGTATAAGTCTGCCCAGCACTATCCCCGCCTCCCAACTACCAGTCCCGCCTCCCACCACCAGCTGTGGCACAGACCGTATAAGTCTGGCCAGCCCTATCCCCGCCTCCCAACCACCAACCTCGCCTCCCAACCACCAGCTCTGGCACAGACCGTATAAGTCTGCCCAGCACTAGCCCCGCCTCCCAACCACCAGCTCTGCCACCCATTCTAGGCTAAGCTCCTAAGGATCCCTTCCTTCTGCACAGGATTCCTTTATGTTTATCCCACGCATGTTTGAATTCCGTTACAGTTTTCATCTCCACCACCTCCCGCGGGAGAGCATTCCAATTATCCACCACTCTCTCCGTGAAAAAATACTTCCTGACATTTTTCTTGAGTCTGCCCCCCTTCAACCTAATTTCACGTCCTCTAGTTCTCTAGGTTTGTTTGCGGATTAATACCTTTCAAATATTTGAACGTCTATATCATATCACCCCTGTTTCTCCTTTCCGAGAGCAACATTTTCAGTCAGTGACTACCAGCAGCCAATCAATCATTTGCTTGTTCATTTATAAATCACGTTCCCATAATACCTCAAAGAACTAAACCAATAATAAATATTATGTTAATTTTTACCTCCTCCCACCCCGATTCAGGAAATTTAGGGGCCCTTTAACTAAAGGGTTGGCGAACTGCCATGGGCTTGCTGTGCGCCAGTCCGAAGCTACTGCCGGGCTTCTGCAGGAGCCCAGAGGTAGTTCCCACCCCCAGTGCGCACCATTTCAGGCTCTAAAATAATATTTTCTATTTTTGTAGCGCTGGTGCTTACCCGGCCGTAATCAGGCAGTGGCACATGCTGCCCGGTTACCGCTAGGTTGCCTTTACCGCCACCTCACTTACCACACAGCCATTTCTTGTCGAGAAAAATTAAGATAACTAAAATCCACGTTCATATAGTTTCCTCACGCTGAAAATTGCTCTCTAGGATGCTTCCACATGTGACAGCATCTGTTGCTAGGATTCAATTGGATTGGATAGTTTCAGGTTGGTTTTTCAAATGGGTCATCCAAGATGTCCTCTGATTTGCCTGAAGCACGCATGTTGGTTAGGCGCATTTCAGTGGTGCTGAATGCATAAAAGGGAATTCTGCAACTGCGCACCCGCAGTTACGTGCCTCTTGCCAGAATACTGCTACTTTTATGGGTATGTGTACAATTACATGCCTAAGAAGCAGCAGAGCAACTCCAGCCCTATCCTGTGAGGACACATGCAAGTGGCATAGCACGTACATGCGAGGGAGGCATTCACATGGGTGAAGCTACCAAATAAATGGATAGACAGCACTGTAAAAATCCACTGTTTTATTGCATCCACTGACTCAACAAGGGCCTGTGTTTCGGCCAAAGGCCTACATCAGGAGTTTCTATTGGATGTGTTTTTGATGTACGCTCAAGCCCCTTTGTACTGCCGCGGGTAAAAGAATTCCCTTTTATGCATTCAGCACCACTGAAATGCGCCTAACCAACATGCGTGCTTCAGGCAAAACCAGAGGGCATCTTGGATGACCCATTTGAAAAACCAACCTGAAACTATCCAATCCAATCGAATCCTGGCAACAGATGCTGTCACATGTGGAAGCATCCTAGAGAGCAATTTTCAGCGTGAGGAAACTATATGAAAGTGGATTTTAGTTATCTATCTGTTTCTGACGCCTTACATCCTGCACGGGGCTACATGCACGGTGCAGGACGTAAGGTGTCAGAAACAGATGATCCCACAACGAAGGCGCTGGAGTCGACCGGCGCTGAAGAAAACTCTTCGGCTGGTGGGGTTTGGGGAGCCCCGCCAGCAAACAAGGTACCTGATGCGGTGGCGGGGCGTGGGGGGTCAAATGTAGAGGGGGCCAGGGCGTAATCTGTGGGGGCCCATGCCCCCGTAGCCCCAGGTATCTACGCCCCTGGCACCACGTAGCTATGCCCCTGGCACAAATTTTAACACCTAACTTATAGCCACCATAATGGGTCCCTTTTATTAAAGGACGTTAAGAAACACATGGTTAACGTGCAAAGACAAGCTACCGCTCAACCGTGTAAAGGGATTTTGTGGTAGTTTCCCTTTTCCAGGCATTAAACTGCTCATTGCTGCATTTTTCACCCATTTTGGACTAGGCGTAGGCAGGGAATAAGTGCTGGAAGCGTTAGCCAACTAGCACGGTATATTTACCGCATGCAGTTCATGCAAGAGCGCCTCCTAAGTAAGAGAAGGCAAGAGCCGGTACTGCATGCTAATAGTGACATTAACGCATAGCCTCCAATAAGAAATAGATGGACCAACTCCCAAAAGGTGTTGCGTTAAATCGGGGCTTAGCATATGGGAAACTCCCAGATTCTAGGGCACTGGGTGGTAATTTCATTTTTTACATGCATCCACCAGGGGCATAGCCAGACTTCGGCGGGAGGGGGTCCAGAGCCCCAGGTGAGGGGGCACATTTTAGCCCGCCCCCCCCCCGCCAGCAAAGGCAGGCGACGGCGGGAGGGGGGGTCGGGCGGGTCATCGGCAGGGGGGTCCTGGGCCAAATCTGGCCCCACGTAGCTACGCTGCTGGCATCCACTATGCACGCTGAAAAATAACCAGGCGGTAAAAGGCATTCTACGCACATAGACCATTACTGCCCAGTTAACTCGTGAGACCTTTCTGCTAAGTCAATGGGTCTTGGTAAAGTCTCAGACCCAAAATGGACACGTGCCAATTTTTATTTTGCTGCGCATCCATTCTCGGCCCTAATTTTTTTTTAAAGACATTTTTTACAGGTGCACTGAAAAATGGATCTATGTCCATAACACGTGCCTACACCACCACAGGCCGTTTTTCGGCGCATTTTAGTAAAAGGAACCCTTGATTTTTAATCATAAGAAGCCTCTGCGTGATATTTTTTGCTGTGCGATTTTTCATTTGAACTATCCTGTATGTTTTGGATATTTTGTTCTGGTTGTAATTTATAAGAGATCTAGTTACCGCCCTGACATAGTGTTTCATGTATGACTCTTTGGTGAGAAAAAAAATCATAAATGTATTCAAACTAGCCTCTGACGGCCACATTTTCTCTCTGCATTTTTAAGCATTATTTCCCATTGTGTGTGTGTGTGTGTGTCAGTCCTCTGAAAGTACAGCTGTGTGAAAAAAGACCCATGGAGAGCCCTGAAGAGTCACAGGCTAAGTCTGACCACTGTAGATTCAGCTCAGGGTGGACAGCTGGCTACAGGTCCCTTGGGTACTTTTGTCACCAGCACCCGCAGCTGTAATCCGAGAATGGTCCTTTGCTTGTGTTTATTAGTCCCCATCTGTTTGGATGGCCCCACATATAGAAGCTGATTGGTCCCTGGCATTAGGACACTGATACCGGCCAGTTATGGATTTAAATGGGCATTTTGCATAATAAAGCAGAGAGAATGAGATCTGGGCTGTGGGAACTCTTTATACTTGGTCAGCGGCAGTAAAGCATCAACACCACATGCTTACCTATATAATTGATCACATCTGCTGACACTGGCGTGCCAAAGACTTCCCCTCCAGGAGATGAGAAGGAAGACAGGCAAATTAATTCAGAGGAATTAGTAGCTGTTATCCAAACTGTAGGCGCTTTGCAAATTTATATGAGTCAACTGTGTGTGACATTAGTCTGCAGCTCAGGCAGGGAAGGTCTGTCCATGCTGAGCAGTAGGAAAAACTGAAGACTGGAGCCCAGTTGTCCAGTGGCTTATGAGACAATAAACGAAAAATGATTCCTGGTGAGGAAAAGCAAAATATAAGACTGCTTGGTCGTTCCTTTTGTGGAGAAGGTTTGTGCCTTGGCAAGGTTGCCAACTCCTGAAAAGCAAATTAACTGACAATAACAACCCGGCTTTTTATTGTTACGGCTTTTAGACAGTGCAAGGGGCGTGCTGAATAAGTCTAGTTCCCGTTTCATGTATTTTTCAGTCAATGGTACTAAGGCCATGCAGACTACCATAATGGAATTTATGGGGGATGCAAAGAACAAATCATAAAGAAACTTCAGACCCCCCCAAAACACAGCAGCTAGGCTTATATTTGGAAAAACGCGTTTTGACTACGCCAAACCACTCCGAGAAAAACTGCACTGGCTTCCAATTAAAGAACGTATATCGCTTTCAAAATCTGCACGACAGTTCATAAAATCATTTACGGCGAGGCACTGGGATACATGACAGACCTCATCGAGCTGCCAACCAGAAATACTATAAAATCAGCACGATCAAACCTAAACCTCCACTACCCAAGCAGCAAGGGACTGAAATACAAATCCACCTATGCATCCAGCTTGTCCTACTTAAGCGCACAACTATGGAACGCACTACCAAAAGTAGTAAAAACTACGCTCGACCACCTAAATTTCCAGAAAGCACTAAGAACAGACCTGTTCAGAAAAGCATATCCCACCGACCCAACATAAAAAACCTGGATACCTATGACATAACAAAACCAAAGACCGTAATGGACATATCCCAACTCTTTCTCTCCTAAAGGACAAGTCCATAAACCGCTACTAAACGGACTTGGAAAAATCCAAAATCCCAGGAATAACATGTATAGAATGTTTGTACGTTTGGGAAGCTTGCCAGGTGCCCTTGGCCTGGATTGGCCGCTGTCGTGGACAAGATGCTGGACTCGATGGACCCTTGGTCTTTTCCCAGTATGGCATTCCGAAAACGGTAACGGAATTCAAACATGCGTGGAATAAACATAAAGGAATCCTGTTCAGAAGGGAAGGATCCTCAGGAGCTTAACCGAGATTGGATAGCAGAGCCGGTAGTGGGAGGCGGGGCTGGAGGTTGGGAGGCGGGGATAGTGCGGGGCAGACTTATACGGTCTGTGCCAGAGCCAGTGGTGGGAGGCAGGGATAGCGCTGGGCAGACTTATATGGTCTGTGCCAGAGCCGCTGGTGGGAGGCGGGGATAGTGCTGGGCAGACTTATACGGTCTGTGCCCTGAAGAGCACAGGTACAAATCAAAGTAGGGTATACACAAAAGTAGCACACATGAGTTGTCTTGTTGGGCAGACTGGATGGACCATGCAGGTCTTTTTCTGCCGTCATCTACTATGTTACTATGTTACTTATGTACTTATTTACCATACATATACCTCATTCTACCACAATATCACCTTGGTATTTGTTCATACCGGAATCGGCTAACGCCGTTTACGGTACTATGTAAGCCACATTGAGCCTGCAAATAGGTGGGAAAATGTGGGATATAAATGTACCAAATAAAATCAATAAAATACATTTTTTGGTGGCAACACGGGCATTATTTAAGTCTTGGGATTTTAAATTGGATTAGATTATGTTTTGTGATGCGATCAAAATATTTTGAACCACAGCCTGCTGCATTGTGAAAAAAAAAATGACTGAGATGATGACATGCAAATTTACAGTGAAATTTGCATACGTAAACATTCAAAGCCTGAACTAATAAAATCCCATCTGTGTGACTTCATTTCAAGTTAGGAGAGAACCGTGATAATGAATTTTGTAATATCTTATGAAACTGTGAGAGCAGCAGTTGGTTTGGTTTTTGTGATGGGTAGAGACTGTGCGAAGGGGTCTTTTTAAGGAGGAAAAGTACAGACCGTGGCTGAGTCGTGATCCGCCGGACTCCTGTCCACACTGGACACGTTGATGCCCGGTGCTGAGAGACAGAGGACCGATGAGTTTATGGGCAGAGAAAGCTGTTTATAGGGACGTCCATATGGATATATCCAACTCTTGTTACTTTTTATTTATTTATTTGTTGCATTTGTACCCCACATTTTCCCACCTATTTGCAGGCTCAATGTGATTTACATAGTACCGTCAAAGGCGTTTGCCCAGTCGGTGGATAGCAAATACAAAGTTGTATAGTGATCGTATGAGGTCTAAGTGGAGGGTCGGAATGGATGAAGATTGTGTGATGTCCTGTTCGATCATAGTCGTGCTATGTTGGTAGGTGAAGAGGGTTACGTGGGGTCGTTGCGGTAGGCATTTTTAAAGAGGTTGGTTTTTAGTGATTTCCTGAAGGTCAAGTGGTCGTTGATTGTTTTCACAGCTTTTGGGAGGCCATTCCATAGTTTTGCGCTTATGTAGGAGAAGCCAGATGCGTAAGTTGTTTTGTATTTCAGTCCTTTGCAATTTGGGTAGTGTAGGTTTAGGTAGGATCTTGACGAACTGACTTTGTTTCTTATCGGTAAGTCTATAAGGTCTGTCATGTATGCCGTATATGATTTTGTGGACTAAGGTACAGATTTTGAAGATGATCCGTTCTTTGATTGAGAGCCAATCAGTTAAATTAATCAATTAAAGGCAGTCCATACATTTTCAGGCCTGGAATACAAGCTGCTGAAAATTCCACGGGATTTAAAAAAAAAAAAAAAAACTCTGCATGTAACCTGGATTTAAGAACGTTCGGGGATTTCAAAATGAAACACTAGCATGTAATTCACTTGATCTGCCCTAACGCCTCCCCTGCTCCGCAAAACAAAAGGTAACAGGGTAAAGAACCGGACCCAAAATAAGCATCATTCATATGATCAGTATGGGTAACGGAAAAATGCACATACACCTCCCTCCATAAACTATATCACTAACCCAGGCTCAGAGAGTATCGGAGTATTTTGTTATCACACAGACCTGAAATAGGTGTGAAGATGTTAGCGACCTGAATTCAGTTTTCTTCGGAAGCAGGCATATGAAATGCCGAAACGCCAAGAAGTCTTATTTCCCTCAATGCTTGTTGATTGGCGTCAAGAGTTGATCAACGTGACCGTGGATGCCATTTATTAAAACTAAGTGTTCTCTTTGATCATTTGTTTGATTTTTTTGCATATAAGATATTTTGAGATTGAGTTCTTCTAAAAAAATTATTAATAAATTTGTTTTTTTTTAATATGACAGTGTAGTTAGAGGCGATGGAGAGTAAATGAGACCTGAGGTTGGAGGGCTTGGAATAGAATGTTTCATGAGGCCCCATAACCTATTTCAGGTCTGTGTGATAACATAGATACTCTCCGAGCCTGGGTTAGTGATATAGTTTATGGAGGGAGGTGTATGAGCATTTTTTTCGTTACCTATACTGATAATGTGAACTAACTCCTCCCCTGGCACCGCCCTTTTTCTGCCCTGTAGCTCGGGTGCACACTTTTCCCTGAATCTGTTTTCATGTGGAAATTCCTCTAAAAGTTGTCCTCATTACAGATGAATGCACATTACAGAGGTAAGTCAAGCAAAACTGGGATTTCAAAATACGTCTTGCTGAAAGCTATTTGTTAACTTTAGCAAATAAAATTAATCAGAATCCATTTTACAGCAATGCATTTCAGATGCCCATTGGGCTCATTTTCAAAAGAGAAGGACGTCCATCTTTCGACATTAATCGGAAGATGGACGTCCTCCCAGGGATGTCCAAATCGGTATAATCGAAACCCGATTTTGGACGTCTCCAACTGCACTCCGTCGCAAGGATGGCCAAAGTTCAAGGGGGCGTGTCGGAGGCGTAGTGAAGGCGGGACTTGGGTGTGCCTAACACTTGGATGTCCTTGACCCATAATCGAAAAAAACAAGGACGTCCCTGACGAACACTTGCACGTTTTTACCCAGACCTGTTTTTGTTACGACTAAGGCACAAAAAGGTGCCTGAAATGACCAGATGACCACCAGAGAGAATCAGGGATGACCTCCTGTTACTCCCCCAGTGGTCACTAACCTTCTCCCACCCTCAAAAAACATCTTTCAAAATATGTTGTGCCAGCCTCTATGCCAGCCTCAGATGTCATACTCAGGTCCATGACAGCACATGCAGGTCCCTAGAGCAGTTTTAGTGGGTACTGCAGTGCACTTCAGACAGGTGGATCCAGGCCCATACACCCCCTACCTGTTACATTTGTGGAGGGAACAGCGAGCTCTCCAAAACCTACCACAAACCCACTGTACCCATATATAGGTGCCCCCCATTCACCCGTAAAGGCTACGGTAATGGTGCACAGTTGTGGGTTTTGGGGGGCTCAGCACACAAGGTAAGGGAGCTATGTTACTGGGAGCAATTTATGAAGTCCCCTAGGGTGCCCGGTTGGTGTCCTGGCATGTCAGGGGGACCAGTGCACTACAAATGCTGGCTCCTCCCACGACCAAATGGATTGCATTTGGCTGTTTTTGACATGGACGTCTTTGGTTTTGAAAATGGCCGAAAGTCAGAAATGTCCATGTCTAGGGACGACCAAATCTAGGGACGTCCAAATTTAAGGATTTGGATATCTCTGACGGTATTTTCAAAACGAAAGATGGAAATCCATCTTGTTTTGAAAATACAGGTTTCCCCACCCCTGGATTTTGCCGTTTTGCAAGGACGCCCAAATCGCAACTTGGACGTGCCTTTTGAAAATGCCCCACCACGTATCTTAGGAAAACATGCTTTTAACCACAAAATATAATGCATGGTCCACATCCTATATAATAAAACGCACCTCCAACATTCTGAAGCTGACTGCATGGCTGAGGCATTCCTGCTCTCTGTATCCATCTCCTGAATTGACATCACGTACTTCTGGGTTCGTCACAAGCAGAAGTGACCAACCACACAAGGTTTCTCGGCTTCAGAATGTTGGAGGTGCATTCTATTAAATAGGATTGGTCAGTTCCTTGAAGCACAGCCAGAGCTCAGCGTCCTGCACAGTAACGCTCAGATACCAGAGAGAGGGGGGGCCTGACACCACAGAGAGGGAGGGAGGGGGGCCTGACACCAGAGAGGGGGGGGGGAGGTATCTCTGTCACACACACACTCTCTCTCACACAGCCAATGTCTTTCTCTCTCTCTCTCTCACTCTCACACACTGTCTCTCACACTGTATCACATTCACTCTCTATGTGTCACACAGTCACTCACACACTCTCTTGGTCTCATATACTCAGTCTCACAGAGAGTCTGTGTCTCACACACACTCTCTGTCTCACACACACTGTATCTGTGTGAAACACACTCTCTCTCTCTCTCACACTGTGTTTCACATACGCACTTGCACACACTCTCATTCTCACACACACACACGCTCTCTCTCACAGACACACACTCACACATTCACTCTCTCACACACAGTCACTCTCGCATACATACTCCGAGGAAAACCTTGCTAGCGCCCGTTTCATTTGTGTCAGAAACGGGCCTTTTTTACTAGTTTTTGATAAGTAGAAACAAACAGGAGACAGTCTACTGCAGAAGCAGAACAGACAACCAAACAGCAACAGTGATCCAAGGAAGGACAGACAACAGCAAAAGTTTAATCAAATGTCAACTTTATTGGAAACAGGACCCAACCTGGCCAAGTTTCAGAAAAAACTTCTTCAGGGGTCACGTGGAGATGGTCGACCTAAATGTTGAGATGGGCGACCTTAGAGATGGTCGTCCTCGATTTTCGGTGATAATGGAAACCGAGGACGCCCATCTCAAAAACGACCAAATCCAAGGCATTTGGTCGTGGGAGAAGCCAGCATTCGTAGTGCACTGGTCCCCATCACATGCCAGGACACCAACCGGGCACCCTAGGGGGCACTGCAGTGGACTTCACAAATTCCTCCCAGGTGCATAGCTCCCTTACCTTGGGTGCTGAGCCCCCCAACCCCCCAAACCCCACCCCCACGACTATGTACCAGTACCATAGCCCTAAGGGGTGAAGGGGTCACCTACATGTGGGTACAGTGGGTTTCTGGTGGGTTTTGGAGGGCTCATATTTACCACCACAAGTGTAACAGGTGGGGTGGATAGGCCTGGGTCTGCTTGCCTGAAGTGCTCTGCACCCACTAAAAGTGCTCCAGGGACCTGCATACTGCTGTGATGGACCTGAGTATGACATTTGAGGCTGGCAAAAAATATTTTTTAAGGTTTTTTTTTAAGGGTGGGAGGGGGTTAGTGACTACTGGGGGAGTAAGGGGAGGTCATCCCCTATTCTGTCCGGTGGTCATCTGGTCAGTTTGGGCACCTTTTTGAGGTTTGGTCGCAAGAAAAAATGGACCAAGTAAAGTCGGCCAAGTGTTAGTCAGGGACGCCCTTCTTTTTTTCATTATCGGCCGAGGACGCCCATCTCTTAAGCACTCCCCAGTCCCACCTTCACTATGCTTCTCACATGCCTCCGTGAACTTTGGTCATCCCCGCGACGGAAAGCAGTTGAGGACGCCCAAAATCGGCTTTCGATTATGCTGATTTGGGCGACCCTGGGAGAAGGACGCCCATCTCCTGATTTGTGTCGGAAGATGGGTGCCCTTCTCTTTCGAAAATGAGCCCAATTGGGTTTTGAGCACATTCACTGCACAATTTTAATAGTTTATATTTGGTTTCCAGGGATTTGAGTTACACAATAAACATATGAGATAAATTTGCATGCATTACCTCCCTTGTATGCAAAAATCTATCTCATGCATATTCATTGTGGATATCATAAAAACTTGTCCTGAGGAGGACTGGGTTGAGAAACCCTAGTGTACGCTATTGACAACATAGGAAAAATAAGTTTGGGACGTGTTTTTTTTTTCTCTGTTTTCTGGTTTAAATGATTGCAGTTTAGAATCTCCTAAAATTAACCAAGTTTTCATTTTAAACCCACTGTAAAATTGTTATTACAAGTCAGCAGAAATAGTGTTCCAAAGTTTAGGTCCCACATAGGAAAATGCTGAGTGGAGGACAGATGGAGGAGGCAGCTGAAGAAGTCTCTGATGAGCACAGGAATTTACATGAAACTTGATGAAACATCAAATCTTGCAGGTAGCCTGGGTCTACATGATACACACTTGAAAATGAAGCACAAAAACTTAAATTTTATCCTTTTTTCCTCAGGGAGCTGGTGCACAGCCTCTGACACATGACGTACTATGATCTCTATGTATAGCTCCTAACAGCCTGGTGGCATAAATCGGAAGATGGGCGTCCTTCTCACAGGGTAGTCCAAATCGGTATAATCGAAAGCCGATTTTGGACGTCCCCAACTACACTCCGTCGCAGGGACGGCCAAAGTTCAAGGGGGCGTATCGGAGGCATAGCGAAGGCGGGACTTGGGCGTGCCTAACACTAGGACGTCCTCGAACCATAATCGAAAGAAACAAGGACGTCCCTGACGAACACTTGGGCGACTTTACCTGGTCGTGTTTTTCTTACGACCAAGGCACAAAAATGTGCCCGAACTGACCAGATGACCACCGGAGAGAATCGGAGATGACCTCCCCTTACTCCCCCAGTGGTCACTAACCCCCCTCCCCCCCTCAAAACACATGTTTAAAAATATTAATTGCCAGTCTCAGATGTCATACTCAGGTCCATCACAGCAGTATGCAGGTCCCTGGAGCAGTTTTAGTGGGTGCAGAGCACTTCAGGCAGGCAGACCCAGGCCCTTCCCCCCCTACCTGTTAAATTTATGGAGGAAACAGTGAGCCTTCTAAAACCCACCAGAAACCCACTGTACCCACATCTAGGTGCCCCCTTCATCCGTAAGGGCTATGGTAGTGGTGTACAGTTGTGGGGAGTGGGTTTTGGGGTGGATTTGTGGGGCTCAGCACCTAAGGTAAGGGAGCTATGCACTTGGGAGCAATTTTTGAAGTCCATTGCAGTGCCCCCTAGGGTGCCCGGTTGGTGTCCTGGCATGTCAGGGGGACCAATGCACTACAAATGCTGGCTCCTCCCACGACCAAATGGCTTGCATTTGGTCGTGTCTGAGATGGACGTCCTTGGTTTCAATTATCACCGAAAATCAGAAACGACCAAGTCTAGGGACGACCATCTCTAAGGACGACCAAATTTCAGGATTTGGGCATCCTTGACCGTATTATCGAAACGAAAGATGGACGTCAATCTTTTTTTGAAAATACGGGTTTCCCCGCCCCTGGATGAGGACATTTTGCGAGGACGTCCTCATCAAATCTTGGACTTCCCTTTCGATTATGCCCCTCCATGTGACTCAAGTGAAATTCACAAAAACAGTCACCATTTCTTATCATTGCCACACTTCCTCATTCATTTAAGGCTACAGTTTTAAAGAAGAAAACGATTCAAAAAGGAAGCAAGTGTTGTGTAGTAGTTCAAAACAACTTACCTTCTTATATGTGAATCCACTGTGTTGCCCTGAGGAACAGATCTGCATTCATAAGTCCTGTGTCTAAAAACGCTAATCAAATCTTCCAATTTTTACCCCAACTCGGTTCCAGGTTTTGTTTTACATAGGGGCCTTTTTAAAAAGGCATGCTGAAAAGTGACCTGCGGTAGTGTAGGCGTGTGTTTTGGGTGCGCACAGAATCATTTTTCAACGCAACTGTCAAAAATGGACGTGTAGCAAAATGAAAATTGCTGCGCATCCATTTTGGGTCTGAGACCTCACCGCCAGCCATTGACCTAGCGGTAAAGTCTCACGCGGTAACCAGGCAGTAATAACCTATGCGCGTCAAATGCCAGTTGGTGTGCGTCCAATACGCACGTGCGAAATAAAAATTATTTTTTGGATGTGTGCATCGAACGCGCACCAAACATGAAATTACTACAAGAACCACATGGTAGGTGGGCGGTAACTCCATTTTGGCACATGTAATGTAGAAGCCTGCACTTGCAGGACGTCAGACTCACAGAAACAGAAGCCTGCGCGGCTACGTTGCAGATCTACATGGAATGTTGCTAGTGGAGGATTAGCCTAGTGGTTAGTGCAGTGGAACATGGAATGTTGTTACTATTTGAGATTCTGGAATGTTGCTATTACTTGAGATTCTACTTGGAATGTTACTACTATTGAAGATTCTACATGGAATGTTGCTATTCCACTAGCAACATTCCATATTTAGACTGTGAGCTCTTTGAGCAGGGATTGTCTTTTTTGTGTCTGGTGTACAGCGCTGCGTATGCCTTGTAGCGCTATAGAAATGATAAACATTAGTAGTTGTAGTAGTATTTATGCTCATATTGAATCAGTTTACTGTTGTTTTGCTGTTAACAAAATGTCAGTTGTTTGTCTAACTGTACCTGTTCTACACTGCTCTGCTTCATAAGGGTAATTAAGGACTATGAATAAAGAAAGAAAGAAAATGCACATTAATATGTTTTTTACATGTGCTAATCAACTTAACACATGTAATTCATTGGTTAATATGTGTTAAATTGATTTAGAATGCACTAATGTTTTAAAGGAACATTAACAAATGCATCTCCCCAGTGTTTGTGGGTGATACGGACAAGCTTAAGCGTCTGTGGTGGCTTTTTCTGCACTCAGACAAAAGTATTTTCCAGCTGGTGAACATTTTTGTCAAAGCTGTAAATACCCACTGTACAACCATTAGCCAACTCCCACCAGAGGTGAAAATGATTAGGAGCGAATCGCGTCTCGGTGGAGAAATAGCATTTTATATGTCTTGGATAACAAAATGAGCACGCAGTTAACACCCCCAAGACACGGGTCACCGAAAGCCCCGGAGCACAGCATCCAAACTGCGGGCCGCAGAGAGCCCGTGGACAGCAGAGGAAAATTGCTTACGTGTTTTGCGAACCTTGCAGTCTTTAGCTCTTACACGTTAATAAGATAATCTTAGAGCTGAATTTCCTTGACGTTGTTGGCAGGGTAATGAGAAGTCACCTAATTACCTGAATCAGCCTTCGCTACCACCACAAATACAATTAGGTTTATGTCTCCCAATATTTTACCCTAATATAAAGCTTTAGAGAGAGCTGCGCTGCAGTTTATGATTAAATTAGGAATGTACTTATCTGCGGATGAATTTGGCAGTACGTGGCCTGTCAAGCCACACTTCTTTTTCTGGTATATCTTCTCTACTTTTATTTTCCTCCAAAAGCATTAAGGAATAATAAAAGAACTTGTTTCCTTTGAGGAACTGTAATTGCTCATTAAAGTGAGGGTAGTTTGGTGTGCTCCTTTATTCATAGAAGAAATTGATTTTAATAACGCTAGCTAAATGGGACTGTATAAAAGTATTTCTGTGGCTTAGTAGGGATAATATTGTCTTGCAGTAGGTTTGTCAGTGATATGTGCTATTAACCAAAAGGGAAGGGAACAGGGATGGGACTTAATATCCAGCTCATTTTCGAAGGAGAAGGGCCGCCCATCTTCCGACACAAATCGGGAGATGGGCATCCTTCTCCTAAGGTCGCCCAAATCGGCATAATCGAAAGCCGATTTTGGGCGCCCTCAACTGCTTTCCGTCGCAGGGACGACCAAAGTTCAAGGAGGCGTGTCGGCAGGTTACAGTGGTTAAGAGATGGGCGTCCTCGGCCGATAATGGAAAAAAGAAGGGTGTCCCTGATGAGCATTTGGCCGACTCTATTTTGTCCCTTTTTTTTTTTCAAGACCAAGCCTCGAAAAGGTGCCCGAACTGACCAGATGACCACCGGAGGGAATCGGGGATCACCTCCCCTTACTTCCCCAGTGGTCACCAACCCCCTCCCACCCAAAAAATAAAACACTTTTTTTTCCAGCCTCTATGCCAGCCTCTATGCCGGCCTCTATGCACTATGCAGGTCCCTGTAGCAGTTTTTAGTGGGTGCAGTACACTTCAGACTGACGGACCCAGGCCCAACCCCCCCCCCCTACCTGTTACACTTGTGGTGGTAAATGTGAGCGCTTCAAAACCCACCACAAACCTACTGTACCCACATCTAGATGCCCCCTTCATCCCTAACGGCTATGGTAGTGGTGTACAGTTGTGGGGAGTGGGTTTAGGGGGGGATTGGGGGGGTTCAGCATACAAGGTAAGGGAGCTAAGCACCTGGGAGCAATTTTTGAAGTCCACTGCAGTGTCCCCTAGGGTGCCCGGATGGTGTCCTGGCATGTGAGGGGGACCAGTGCACTAGGAATGCTGGCTCCTCCCACGACCAAATGGCTTGGATTTGGTCGTTTTTGAGATGGCCGTCCTCGGTTTCCATTATCGGCGAAAACTGAGGTCACCCATCTCTAAGGTCGGCGATCTCAACATTTAGGTCAACCTAAATGTTGAGATTTGGGCGTCCCCGACAGTATTATCGAAACAAAAGATGGACGCCCATCTTGTTTCGATAATACGGGATGCCCCGCCCCTTCGCCGGGACGTCCTTAGAGATGGGTGCCCTTAAAGATGTGTGCCCAGTTCAGATGTGTTCCCAGTTCGATTATGCCCTTCTATGCCACCTTTCTGTGGTTACAATCAAAGCAATTTACATATTCGGCCAATATTCAGCCGCTGGCGGTCAGCGTTTTTTTAAACGCTGATCATCATTGGCTAAATTAGCCCCCACTCTTCAGTGCCGGGCAATGTCCAGGCATTGGAACTGAATATTGGGGAGAAAAGGTGAGAGGGGCAGGATGTTGCAGCTTATGTGGGTCCCAGCTGAACATTGACCTGGAGCCACGTAACTTAAAAAATCTTTCTTCCTATCAGACCTATGTGGATGTGAAGATGTCTGAGCTTTAGGTTGCAAAGTTAAAGTAAAGATTCACGTGGAACCAGAGTGAATTGGATTTTGAAGTCACTGCTCAGGGGTGTAGAGATCATAGCAGCAGAAGAAGAATGAAGGGAGTGCAAAGAGCTGACCAGTTTCTGTGCAGAACCCAATCTTTACTCTTCCTTCTGAGCAGTCGTAGCCTCCTTTCAGGCTCTTAGAGACCCTTTTACTAAGGCACGTATGCATGTCCAATGCACGTCAAATTGAAACTGCTGCCCGGCTACCACCTGCCCCCGGGCGGTAATTCCATTTTTGAATTCTGCCTCGCCTGACCCTATGCTTGGAACAACCTTCCTGAGCCCTTACGCCAAGCCCCCTCCCTGCCCATCTTCAAGTCTTTGCTTAAACCCACCTCTTCAATGCTGCGTTCGGCACCTAACTCTTACCATTCAGTAAATCCAGACTGCCCCAATTTGACTGCCCCTATCGGACTGACTGTTCACTTGTCTTTTAGATTGTAAGCTCTCTGAGCAGGGACTGTCCCTCTATGTTAAATTGTACAGCACTGCATAACCCTAGTAGCACTTTAGAAATGTTAAGTAGTAGTAGTAGTAGTGATGCACGTCCAAAACACGCGGTAACATAGTAGATGACGGCAGAGAAAGAGCTGTACGGTCCATCCAGTCTGCTCAACAAGATAAACTCATATGTGCTACTTTATGTGTATACCTGACCTTGGTTTGTATCTGCCATTTTCAGGGCACAGACCGTAGAAGTCTGCCCAGCACTAGCCCCGCCTCCCAACCACCAGTCCCACCTCCAACCACCGGCTCTGCCACCCAATCTCCGCTAAGCTTCTGAGGATCCTTTCCTTCTGAACAGGATTCCTTTATGTTTATTCCACGCGTTTTTGAATTCTGTTACCGTTTTCATCTCCACCACCTCCCGCAGGAGGGCATTCCTAGTATCCACCACTCTCTCCGTGAAAAAAATGCTTCCTGACATTTTTCGGTGGAAAATATTTTCTGTTTTCTACCATGTGGTGCTTACCCAGTGGTAATCAGCAGTTTACGCGTGCTGGCCGCTTACCGCCTGGTTAACGCTTGAGACCTTACCACTAAGTCAATGTGTGGCAGTAAGGTCTCCGCCCAAAAATGGGCGGGTGCTGGTTTTAATTTTGCCACACGTCCGTTTTCCGGCACAAAAAGCCTTTTTTTCCAGGCGTGCTGAGCAAATGGACCTACACATGTGCAAAACACACGCCTACACCAGGGCAGGCCACTAGTAAAAGGGTCCCTAAATTTCAGAGGTAATTGAAGTGACCCTCTTGGGCTCACAGATTCATTCCTTCCAAGTGCGTACCTTCAGCCCTCCAACAGTGTCTCATGGAATAGACTCTGAGTTTCTACTTGCACAGGGATACGTCTAAGTGTCATGTTCATGTGCAAATTAGCATATTAGAAGCTGAGCACAGGAGCTCAAATTTTTTGGACATTTGAGCATGATGGGGTCAATATTCAGCCTGTTGAGGTGAATGGTTTGCTGACCAACACCAGCGTTATTCCGGAATATTCATTGCCGGGCCATTCCTAGGCTTTGCAGTGAATATCAACTTTAGCAGCCTAAGTCATATTTAGCACTTCACTGGAAATGGGTTACTGCGTAAAGGTAAGACTGACTTTTAGGCAGTTTCATTTACGTAATTGCCTTGGCCAGTTAAGTGGTCAATATTGGCACTTAACCGGCCAAATGCTGACCCTACAGCAACAGTCAGATCTTGATGTAGCCAGTTCTGCTCTATCCTAGCATAAACATAAGGGTTGCCATACTGGGACAGACTGAAGATCCATCAAGCCCAGCATCCTGTTTCCAACAGTGGCCAATCCAGGTCACAAGTACCTGGCAAGATCCCAAAACAGTAAAACAGATTTTATGCTGCTTATCCTAGAAATACCTCACTGGAACTGGTAGAACACAAGTGGGTGAATGTTTTGTGGGTAGTGCTTTTCTTAGTAGGGAAGTCTCATAAAATCGCCGGGGTTAAATTATACATGCCCTGTTTCGCGATAATTATAATCATCGACTTACCCTACCTCCCTCCTCTTCAGTGGTGATATTCTAATCGTTCTAATCTTACTGTTTTGTTAGCCTTTTTTTAATATCTTTTTAACAACCACCAGAGGTATGACTAATCTTATCACAACATACACGTCAGGAGCTTTAGTGTTCGAACAATCTGACCATCTTGACAAGGCTGTATATTTTACTCATGAACAGTGGCGTTCCTAGGGGGGGCGGACACCCAGGGCGGCGCCCTGCCCCACGGGAGCAGCGCCCCCCCCCCGGCAAAAGACCCCCCCCCCCGCAAAAGAGCCCCCTCCCCGGGTGCATGCCGCTGGGGGGGGTGCCGCAGCGCACGCTTGCTGCGAGTTTACTAACTTTGCTCGTTCGCTGCAGCTCCCTCTGCCCCAGAACAGGAATTAACCTGTTCCGGGGCAGAGGGAGCTGCAGCGAACGAGAGAAGTTAGCAAACTCTCGCAGCAGGCGCGTGCCGCGGCACCCCCCAGCGGCGTGCACCCGGGGCGGACCGCCCCCCCTTGGTACGCCACTGCTCATGAAAAAACATAACTTAGCTTAAATCTTGAAGTGCGGAACTCTCCCCGACAGGTGCCTGTTTCGCATAACGCGGCTTTCTCAAGGGGTTGCTGGCGCACTTATCCTAAAATCAAAGAAACAAGATGCCAAAAAAAAGTCAGAGCTGGCATTCTCTAAAGCTGAATAAGCAAGCGGGAACTTCTTAACTTTTGGCTTACAGCTAGACAGCGTGTCCTCACTCAAGCTCGACGCCATCGTAAAGATGATGGCTTTTAAAGGGCTGTATGGGATGCACTACCCACAAAACATTCACGCACCAGTTCGAATGAGGTATACAAACCAATTAGTAGAACATTGCCACTGACAGTTGACAGTATATCCTAGAAATAGGCAGTGGATTTTCCCCAAGTCCATCTTAATAATAGCTTATGGACTTTTCTTTTAGGAAGTTAGCTAAACCTTTTTTAAACCCCGGTAAACTAACTGCTTTTACCACATTCTCTGGCAATGAATAACAGAGTTTAATTACTCACTGAGTGAAGAAATATTTTCTCTCATTCATTTAAATTTACTACATTGTAGCTTCATCGCATGCCCCCTAGTCCTAGTATTTTTGGAAAGAGTAAACAAGCGATTCACGTCGACCCGTTCCACTCCACTCATTATTTAATAGACCTCTATCATATCTCCACTCATCCGTCTTTTCTCCAAGCTGAAGAGCCCCAGCCGCTTTAGCCTTTCCTCATAGGGAAGTCGTCCCATCCCCTTTATCATTTTCGTCATCTTTCTCTGTACCTTTTCTAATTCCACTATATCTTTTTTGAGATGCGGTGACCAGAGTTGCACACAGTATTCAAGGTGTGGTCGCACCATGGAGCGATACAAAGGCATTAAAACATTCATAGGCGGTCGGTGGCCCAACTGTTTGGGGAGGCTAATAGGGGCGGGGTTAGGGGTGGGACCAGGGGTGGAATTTACATCCATAATTGTCTGACAACACACAAAAAAAATAAGTAAAAATAAAAGTCACAATTAATACCTTTTATTAAATTGTATCATATGTCAAAGAATAAAGTGGTTGCTCAATCCTAACCACAATCGCTCAACTGCAAAACATCAAGGTCAGGTATACATATAAAGTAGCGCATATGAGTTTATCTTGTTGGGCAGACTGGATGAACCGTACAGGTCTTTTTCTGCCGTCACCTACTATGTTACTATGCACAAACTTGAGCAAAAACACACTCAGAACTTTACTGTACCATAAATATTACACTGGGCAGATCCTAATACACCAATATACCACCCATACAAACAACATCACAGACCGTCAACAATATGAAACAAGAGATCATATCACAATTCTCATGTACAGCCACAAAACATCATTTTAGGGTGGATGGTATTCACAATGAGCTCCTTTTATTAACGACCAGATAGAGATAAGAGTTTTCAAATTTCTATTTTGGCACAGTATAAGTCATCAAAAACACACAGAACACAGATACATCCTCACCAAGTATAGAATAAGTAACCACAAACTAAAATAGAAATATATAGACAAAAAATAAACTGAACCCCCAAGAGGCCGGATTCCACGTACAATGCAACGCCACAGAAACAGTGATGCATATCCCTAGTACTGTGCAAAATATAAAGATAGCAGACGTAAATTTGAAAAAAACTGACAAATACCAATCACCACTTTACAAATTAAAAAACAGAAATAAAACAAAACAGAGAAAATAAGATAATACCATTTTATTGGACTAATACTTTTTCAATTAGCATTCAGAGGCCAAAACCTCCTTCCTCAGGTCAGTACTGCTGTTACGGTCCTGTCCTGACCTAAGGATGGAGGTTTTGGTCTCTGAAAGTTGGTCAAAACTGTATTAAAATTAGTCCAACAAAAAATCACCTTATTTTCATTTCTATTTATCACCACAGTACAATACTACTTTATTCTAAAGCAAATAAACCTTTTTTTCTACCTTTGTTGTCTCTGGTTTCTGCTTTCCTCCTCTTCTCTTCTCTTCACTCTCTGCCTTCCATCCAGCATCTGCTCTCTTTCTTTCTCTCTCCCTTTCATCCAGCGTGTCTGCTTTCTCTGCCCCTTCCATCCACTGCCTGCCTTTTCTTTCCCTTCTGCCTGTGTCTTCCTCTTTCTTTTTACATATGTATTCCAGTATCTCCCCCCTCCATCTTTATTTCTCCTCTCTCTGTTCCCCATCCATATCCATCTTCTGCTTACCTCCTATTTGACTTTTTTCTCTCCATGTCCACTGTCATTCCCTCTGACTCACTATCTCTCCTATCCATAACCTCCCCTGTCCCCTCTGTCTCTGTCCCTATTCCACCCATATTCAGCATTTGTTCTCTGTGTTCCCATCCCCGTTCCCCCTATGTTCCGTATTTGCTCTCTGTGTTCCCATCCCTGTTACCCCCAAGTTCAGCATCTGCCCTGCGTCCCCTTCCCTTGTTGTTCCTCACCCTTCTTTCTCCCTCTCTCCTGTACTCCCACCCCAGGGCCAGTATCTCTCCATCCTCTTCTCTCCACCCCCCCCCCAATTACTGCAGTATTGCACTCCCCCTCCTCACTCCACAGCTGCTCCTGCACGCCTCTAAGGTTCCAGGCTCGCCAGCAGCAATGAATGTGCTGCCTTCTGCCTGCCCCGGAAGCCTCCTCTATACAACTTCCCGCGTAGGCGGGAAGCTGAACAGAGAATGCTTCCGGGGCTGGCTGAAGGCAGCACTCACATTGCTGATGCTGCCAAGGCTTCGAAATTTAAACACTAGCAGAGTGGGGCGAGTGAGGAGAGTGGGGGGGAGAAGCTGGGACACGCCATGCAGGGGAAGACGTCAATGGATGGCAGCGTCAATGAATGGCAGCACGCACCCCCTAAGGAGTTGAACCCGCCCCCACCGCCCCGCCCTCAGAGTCGGTACGCCACTGCCCATAGGTCCCACCCCCCGCATGCGCAGAGTTGATGGCGCCAATCTCTAGTACCGCTAGTGGTGGCGAAGTGAGTGTCCCGCTGGGGAGGGAAAGCGGAGAAACCACGGGGCACTGCAAAGAAGAGAGAGACTACTGGTCTGGAGGAAGAGAAAGACACTGAATTTAGAAACTGCTGATCCTGCTGTTAATGTTAACTTCTGGCTGGGAGGCTTAACCTCCCAAGTCTCTTATACCGGACGACTATGATAACATTCTCATTTTGTTTTCCATTCCTTTCCTAATAATACCTAACATTCTATTTGCTTTCTTAGCCACCGGTGCACACTGAGCAGAGGGTTTCAACGTATCATCAATGATGACACCTACATCCCTTTCCTGGTTGGTGACTCCTAACATGGAACCTTGTATCACTTATCTGTAGTTTAGGTTCCTCTTTCCCACATGCACCATTTTACACTTGCTGACAAAAGTCCTAATTTTGATTTTATCTTACAGGTAGAAGTTGTTATTTGCACTGATCCAATACCATTTCCACTTTTTTTATGTTTCCTGCAGAGTTCCCCAGGGCTTAGTCCCGGACCCTATTCTTTTTAACATCTTCTTGGCATCTCTTGCCTTTCTAATTCATTTTTTTAATACTCACTTTTTCTTCCTCGCTGATGACATTCAGTTGCTCTTTCCTATTTGCCTTGGAACACTTCGTGTCATCACCGAGATTTGGTAGAGATTATTATAAAGAACAAAATTACAGAGCATATTCAAAAGCATGGATTAATGAGACAAAGTCAACATGGATTTAGTGTAGGGAAATCTTACCTCACCAATCTACTACATTTCTTTGAAGGGGTGAACAAACATGTGGATAAAGGTGAGCCGGTTGATATTGTGTATCTGGGTTTTCAAAAGACTTTTGGCAAAGTACCTCATGAAAGACTCCAGAGGAAATTGGAGAGTCCATTTTGGGTCTGAGACCTTACCGCAAGCCATTGACCTAGCGGTAAGGTCTCACTTGGTAACCGGGCGGTAATGGTCAGAAAATCTAAAATATTTTTCAGATGCGCATAGCCATGCGCAAGGGCCTTGCGGTAACTGGGCGGTAACTCCAATTTGGCGTGCATTGGGCCCCTAAGAGACTAATAATGTGGATGAGTGCCCTAACACAGTTTGCTAACTTCCCCCTGTAGAGGGTTCACAGCTGGAGTAAACACTGATGCCTAATGCCAGGTGTTTTGATACCAGGTTTTGTCAGTTTTCTATACTAGAACCTATGCCCTTGGGCATCTAAGTGAAGATGGCCAGTAATAAAATTAACCTCAATGGTGCAGTAAGTCAAAAAACATGGATGCTGTCATTAGCAATGGTGGAAAAGGGAGATAGGAGGGACCTTCTCGATGTGGAGTGATCATTTCTTGCTGGCAGAGTACCTGGGAGAA
This sequence comes from Microcaecilia unicolor, assembly GCF_901765095.1. Lineage (NCBI taxonomy): Eukaryota > Metazoa > Chordata > Amphibia > Gymnophiona > Siphonopidae > Microcaecilia > Microcaecilia unicolor. The sequence goes on from NC_044034.1 coordinate 369,500,719, forward strand.
AAAATGCTCATCATTCTTGTAGCGCTACTGAATGCACGCAGCGCTGTACGGGGATACGTATGCAGCTCCAAAGTGCTGACGGTCTAAGTGGGCCCATGGGAAAATGGGCAAAAAAAAAAGTAACATGCCCAAGATCACATGGAGTGGCAGAGGCAGGATTTGAACCCTGGTTCTCAGTCTCTTGCTCTAATCGATAAGCCACTCCGTTTCCCTATGTAGCAGGGATCTTGCATATGGTCACTAGCAGCTAAGATGTAATTAGGATAACAGGGCAGATTGTCTTCTGGGATCATCTATTCTGTTACTGTGATGATCCAGTTTATATAAATGATATTGTAAGAGTCTGATGATTTGTCAGCTAGAAAGGTGTTTTCAAAGAATCAATAAAACCAACTGAGGCCACATATTTGACTGCTGCAGTCTTAGAGAGGCAACATTTGTTCCTTTCATGGAGGCATAAAGGTCAATACGCAAGTTGTAGCTGAGGCCTTCCAACCAGACTAAACAAGTTCATTTGTTTCGAGCTGTCAAGAGCACCTCTTCCTCCTTTAGGTCAATAGAGAACGAGGTAAGGATGATGTTCCCTGATTATATACCAGTAACATTGCCGACTGCATTTTCCAAGCGGGGTGTTCATCTTCACAGCGTAAATCAGTGTAAAGGATGGGGAGGAGAGCAGTTGCAGACTCCGGTGTATACAAATACAACAAGGCCTACCACGCGAATCCGTAGCCTAACTATAACACATCCCCACTACACCCTTACATAGTAACATAGTAGATGACGGCAGAAAAAGACCTGCATGGTCCATCCAGTCTTCCCAACAAGATAAACTCATATGTGTATACCTTACCTTGATTTGTACCTGCCTTATTCAGGGCACAGACCGTATAAGTCTGCCCAGCACTATCCCCGCCTCCCAACCACCAACCCCGCCTCCCACCACCGGTTCTGGCACAGACCATATAAGTCTGCCCAGCACTATCCCTGCCTCCCAACCACCAACCCCGCCTCCCACCACCGGTTCTGGCACAGACCGTATAAGTCTGCCCAGCACTATCCCCGCCTCCCAACCACCAGCCCTGCCTCCCAACCACCGGCTCTGGCACAGACCGTATAAGTCTGCCCAACACTATCCCCGCCTCCCAACCACCAACCCCGCCTCCATAGGCGCCCCGTATAAGAGGCTTGGGGAGGCTAAGCCTCCCCAGCCGAATCGTCGACTTCCGCTTGTGGAGCAGCCCACCCTCCCGCCCCGCGCATTTTCATCTTTTATTTCCGTGGCAGCGACGTCAATGAAGAAAAAGACTACAGGCTCGCCGCCAGCTTCTCCCTTCTCTCTGCTCTCGCGGAAACAGGAAATGCATCACGGGACACTGTGTGCAGAGAGAAGGGAGAAGCTGGCGGCGAGCCTGTAGTCTTTTTCTTCATTGACGTCGCTGCCACGGAGCGTATGGAGGTAAGCTCCGCCCCCTTTAGCCTCCCCAAACAGTTGGGCTACCGACCGTCTATGCCCGCCTCACACCACCAGTTCTGGCACAGACCGTATGTCTGCCCAGCACTATCCTCGCCTCCCAACCACCAGCCCTGCCTCCCAACCACCGGCTCTGGCACAGACCGTATAAGTCTGCCCAGCACTATCCCTGCCTCCCAACCACCAACCCCTCTTCCCCCCACCTGCTCCGCCACCCAATTTTGGCTAAGCTTCGGCTAAGCTTCTGAATGTCTTCTTTCTATAACTGCTTATCTAGTTCTTTTTTGTCATTCTTTATCTCATTGTAACACCAACTGTATTGTTTATCCTGTATGGCGATGCTGTAACAGATCTCTGTAAATCACATTGAGCCTGCAAAGAGGCGGGAAAATGTGGGATACAAGTGCAGTAAATAAATAGGGTAAGGTTCATGTGGTATATTGTACCTGGGTCAATGGAGGGCTAAGTGACTTGCCCAGGGTCACACGGAGCTGCAGAGGGAATTGACCCTGGTTCCCCAGGTCCGCATCCCGCTGCACTAATCATTAGGTGGTCCAGAAATATGATTTTCTGATTTTACAACTGCAATACACGCACACGTTTTTAAAAATCTGGGCGTCGGCACATACACCTTCTTAATATGCAAACTAATCTTTTTCAGAGATGGGGAGGTAGTAGGACTAGAGGTCATGAATTGAGTTTGCAGGGTGGGAGACTTAGGAGCAGTGTCATGAAGGGTGTTAGAAGCCTGGAATGCCCTCGCGTGGGACGCGGTGAAGACAAAAATGGTGACGGAATTCAAGAATGCGTGAGATCAACACAGAGGATCACTATACAGAAAAAGGATAGAATTAAGTTAAAACTAAATTTAAACGGTCTCATAACTGGAGTGAGCTTTGACGGCAGTTTCAGAGGTTGGGAAGTAGGATTAATGTCGGGCAGAATTCTAGGGTGTGTGTCTCATAAAGGGCAAAGTCAGATCAGTGGTTTGGAAGTTGAACCAGTGCTGTTCTGACTTCTACAGTCTGTGCTCCGAAATATTGTGTTATGGGTGGTGGTAAGATCTCAGGCCCAAAATGGATGCACGCCAATTTTCATTTTGCAGAAAGTCCATTTTTGTGCGTGCCCAATACCGCATGCCAAATACCTGCGTCCAATACCTGCGTCTACACCAACACAGACCATTTTTCGGTGCACCTTAGTAAAAGGATCCCTTAATCTCTTTCAAAACACATAAGTACATACGTATTGCCCCACTGGGACAGACCAAAGGTCCATCAAGCCCAGCATCCTGTTTCCAACAGTGGCCAATCCAGGTCACAAATACCTGGCAAGATCCCAAAATAGTACAAAACATTTTATGCTGCTTTATCCCCAAGTCCAATTTAATAACGGTCTATGGACTTTTCCTTTAGGAAGCTGTCCAAACCTTTTTTTAAACCCCGCTAAGCTAACCACCTTTACCACATTCTCTGGCAACAAATTGCATGTGTATATTCTGGAATCTTAGATTATTTTACAAAAGGTTCACTGTTCAGCAAGCCTATTATAAAAACTCTGGGAACTGTGCCTGTCCCGACCTGCAAGTCCCATGCCCTTGTTTCCAGAAAGGTGCTACTATTTCATATAAGAGTAATAATATTATAATGAATTTTAATGCTGCCAATGCCCTTAGCTTTCTAAAAGGCAAATTATTTAACAAGTCTTTGCTCAATGTATTATCATCTATGGTAAGTGTTCATGCTTTATTAGGGGTTTTTATAGACTCTCATTTGCATGAATATATTTTGACCTGCCTACTTATCCTGCCATGGAATTTTGTTGAATTTTTTTTATACCTGCTGTACTATTTTTGCATCTTTTAACTATTTTGCATGTTCTGTCTGCATATGCCATTTGGTTATTTTTTTTTCCCGGCATCGTCTCTTCACGGACTTCATATTCCTCCATTCCCCTCCTGTCGTGTTGAGTCTGTCTCTTCTTTAGACAGGCAATTTACTCTTTTAATTAGTTTCCAGATTTAGCAAAGTGTCAGTTACGCCAATTATCAGATTAGAAGAGTGATGGAATTTTCTCAGCTGTCGTTCAGAATCGTCATGATTCCCCTCCCCCCACCCCCACCTCAGGATATTAGAAAGTCGGAGTATATTCTGGAGCCTATCGGTTTCTTTAGCAATTGATTAGGGTTAGTAGTGAAGTGCTATAATCAGAATACATGAACTAAAGTTTTAACTAACTGTAAAGAAGCCTATGCCATAAAACTTACTGTTAAAAAATATATATATATATATATTTTGGCATGCCCCCTGTAAAAATAGTAATTTTCACGTAAAAATGGAAATTAATTTTGTGTGCAATGAATTTAACCTAGAGCCTGCTAAAACTTAACTTCAGTAGTGTGGTCTCCATAGTGACATGAACTTGAACAGAAAAAAAAAAAGTGTAATGGCCATGCTAACTGATTCCAAATAGAAGGGGCAGTTATTATAGGGAGGATTTCGCTGCCCACGCCCCTATAAAGATAAAGCACAGGTAGCAAACGCAAGATAATTCTACCTCGGTCAGAGTCTTTGCGCTTGAGAAATAATGAAGCAGTTCTAGGCAGTGTAGTCATGAATTCTGTAGCCATTCTTCCAGGAAGACTTTGCAGTTTATATTGCGACCGCACCTTGAGTATTGTGTTCAATTCTGGTCGTCGCATCTCAAGAAAGATATAGTAGAATTGGAAAAGGTGCAGCGAAGGGCGACTAAAATGATAGCGGGGATGGGACGACTTCCCTATGAAGAAAGACTAAGGAGGCTAGGGCTATTCAGCTTGGAGAAGAGACGGCTGAGGGGAGACATGATAGAGGTATATAAAATAATGAGTGGAGTGGAACAGGTGGATGTGAAGCGTCTGTTCACGCTTTCCAAAAATACTAGGACTAGGGGGCATGCAATTAAACTACAGTGTAGTAAATTTAAAACAAATCGGAGAAAATTTTTCTTCACCCAACGTGTAATTAAACTCTGGAATTCATTGCCGGAAAATGTGGTGAAGGCGGTTAGCTTAGCAGAGTTTAAAAAGGGGTTGGACGGTTTCCTAAAGGACAAGTCCATAAACCGCTACTAAACGGACTTGGAAAAATCCATAATCCCAGGAATAACATGTATAGAATGTTTGTACGTTTGGGAAGCTTGCCAGGTGCCCTTGGCCTGGATTGGCCGCTGTCGTGGACAAGATGCTGGGCTCGATGGACCCTTGGTCTTTTCCCAGTATGGCATTACTTATGTACTTATGTGCTTATAAGATGACCGATGCAATACATAATTACTTGTAACTGGGGTTACCATTGATAACTCCTCCCTTAATTAAAGAAAAAAGAAATGTCTCTAGAAATTGAAATCACTGCTATGTGTCATAAAAGTGAGCCAAGTATAGGGCAATTAAGCCATTGTGACATCACTGAGGAGGTTGGCTCTTATTGGTGGAATGCGGCATTATGACATCACAATATTAGAAGTGATCCAGGTATAGGGCAATCAAGCCATTGTGACATCACTGAGGAGGTTGGCTCTTATTGGTGGAATGAGGCATTATGACATCACAATATTAGAAGTGATCCAGGTATAGGGCAATCAAGCCATTGTGACATCACTGAGGAGGTTGGCTCTTATTGGTGGAATGCGGCATTATGACATCACAATGTCAGCTCCGGTTACCAGAGACTGAAACTCTTCACACTAAGGGGGGAAGTTATCAACATGGGCTACTATTAAGATGGGTTATTTTACTACTAACTTGTGCTATTTTAACATTGATCCCATTTTATGTAATGACTAGTAAGGAAGGCCTGTTTCAAATCGGAATGAAACGGGCGCTAGCAAGGCTCACCTCCGTCCCTTTGTGTCTCCCTGTGTCGCTGGCCCCCCTGCAGCCTCCGTGCGAATGTGTGACCCTGACCCTTTTGGCACGCCCCCCGTGTGCTCCGCCCTCGACGTCATCGCGTTTTGACGCGAGGGCGGAGCAGAGCTACAGTGCAGTACAACGTTGGAGCTGAGAATGTGCTCCGCCCTCAACGTCATAACGTTTGACCCGAGGGCGGGGCCCACAGACTGTAATTTTCTGTGGCTTCAGAGCTTCGAACTTACAAACCTGGCTTCAGTGACGTCAGTGCAAATAGAACGTTGAGGGTGAGTTTTATATATATAGATGAGATCTAGTTAACTGGGATCAACAGCAAAATAACACAAATTCAACGTTACATGTGTAAGTTTTACTGCTGACGTTATGCACATTTAGAATTTATGTATTTATTTATTGGGATTTATTAACCGCCTTTATGAAGAGATTCACCCAAGGCAGTGTACAGCAGGAACAATTTAACATCAAACTTACAATTTTGTTAACAGCATAACAAGAGTAAAATAACCAAGAATAAACATAAATACAATAAATGATGTAAATTGAAAACAGTAAATTGAAACCTAATAATAGAACAACCATGAAACAGTATCAAAAATATACACATTTAACAGCAGGCTTTCACCTGCTTCCTGAAGTAGAGGTAGTCTCGAGTTATACAGTACATAGCGTGGGGGCTACTCCTGAGAAGGTTCGCTGGCGGGTATCACATCGTACAATTTCTTTTGATGAGGGGACATAGTGATGATCCTTGAGTGGACCATAGAGGTCTTAAAAGTGTGTAAAGGGTTAACTTATTCTTTAAGTACTCTGGCCCATTGTATACAATGTACAAAGAATTATACAATAGCTGTCCTGTCACAGGTACCAGAACATGCACGTACATACTTGCATGCATGTTAGGAAAGATTCTGTGCCAGCAAATCCTTTTCTGAGATACTGCTTGACCTGAAAACAATTGACAACCTATTCAGCTTTCGTAAATCGCTGAAGACTTATCTCTTCAACAAGGCATACCACAATGATCCATAATAGTAACTGTAACGCATCACCACTTACCTGATATTCTGAATGTTTTCTTTAGATACCAGATTGCTTAATTCTATTATGTTATACACTAGTAAAAAAAGCCCGTTTCTTAACGCAATGAAACGGGTGCTAGCAATGTAATGAATTCCTGCCATTAATGTTTTCACGGTTGTATTCTGAATATAATTGTTGTTTACATGTGTAAGATTTCTTTATATACAATATTTTTTGTGTAAACTGTGTTACCATGTGGTAAAAGTTTTCCTTCAATCAGTTTAACAATCACATCAGAAGAGCTCCTTACTCCTGAGAATGCAACATACAGTTGCCCATGTGAGAGACTGAAAGTGACAGTGTGTTTTACAGACAGTGTAAGAGAGAGATACACAGAGTGATTGAGTGTGTGTGTGTGTGATATCTGTGTGTGTGTGTGTGTGTGATGTGTGTGAGTGACAAAGTGATTAAATGTTTGTCTTCCCTTCCGTTCTGTGCACTTGCCTCCACTGATGTTCGTACCTCCCTGTATATGATTGTTTGTTAGAGATTCAATCCACTCCACTTCCCTCCTCCAAGTTCCGTTTGTTTGCTTGGCAACTATGCAGCGTTCTGTTTCCTCGACGTGAGGGCGGGGACAGTGAGAGCCAATGAAACACTGAACTACAGACTTACGAACCCTACACTGCCACAGTGCCACGGAGTCAGCTTCAGAACGTTGGAGGTGCTTTTTATTAAATAGGATGTTCTTTGGGTAATACCAATTGTATCTTTACGCTGGAATGGCAAATGCCACGGGGGAATATTGTAAGCCACATTGAGCCTGCAAATAGGTGGGAAAACGTGGGATACAAATGCAACAAATAAATAGATTCTGCTGGGATTGTACACATCCCGACCTGGAAGTATAAATTCTGATTTCTAAATGAGTCTTAATATGTATTCAGTCCAAATTCTCTTTTTTTTTTTTCTGCATTGTCTGTAATTCTCTGAGCAGAGCCAACTCACTTTTGCTACAATGAAAGAAAACGTACGATGCGTGTCATATATATTCACAATCAGGCAAAATACGTGTAGGGTAATCAGAAAAGCTTTTTGAATAAATGCACTGCAAATGAATGGAACAAGAAACCAGAGATGTGATAAATATGAACCATATTGAGCATAATGAGATGGATTTTCTGAAAGAACACCATTTGCTCAATAAATAGGATTCTATGAATTAAATCAAAATTAAACATGCGGGTATTCTGAAAACTAAATGCCTTTCAAAGAATTACCGTGCTTAATAAGGTATGCTATATGTGTGACACTCTTACTTTAATGTGCTTTTAAGGCAATTATGGAACTTCGTTACACTTTTTCAGTCTGATTCTGAGTTGTTCATACAGGAACTGCTCTACCTGGGTTATATAAGAAATGCTGTATTCACATGGGCTCTGATGAAAATCTGCTTTTACTACTTATCATTTCTGTAGCACTACTAAACGTACACAGCACTGTACACTTGAACATGAAGAGGCAGTCCCTGCTTGACAGAGCTTACAATCTAATTAGGACAGACAAACAGGACAAATAAGGGATAAGGACAAAGAGTAGCAAGATTCTGTGCAGAATCCCAAAGAGTAGCAACATTCCGGAATCCCAAAGAGTAGCAAGATTCTAGAATCCCAAACAGTACCACTACTACTTATCATTTCTGTAGCACTTCTAAACGTACACAGCACTGTACACTTGAACATGAAGAGGCAGTCCCTGCTTGACAGAGCTTACAATCTAATTAGGACAGACAAACAGGACAAATAAGGGATAAAGACAAAGAGTAGCAAGATTCCGGAATCCCAGAGTAGCAACATTCCGTGCAGAATCCCAAAGAGTAGCAAGATTCTGGAATCCCGAATAGTAGCAAGATTCCATTCAGAATCCCAAAGAGTAACTAGATTCCGGAATCCCAAAGAGTAGCAAGATTCTACTACTTATCATTTCTATAGTGCTGCAAGATGTATGCAGTGCAGTACTCTGGACATGAAGAGACAGTTTCTGCTCAACAGAGCTTACAATCTAATTAGGGCAGACAAACAGGACAAATAAGGGATAAGGACAAAGAGTAGCAAGATTCCGGAATCCCAGAGTAGCAACATTCCGTGCAGAATCTCAAAGAGTAGCAAGATTCTGGAATCCCGAATAGTAGCAAGATTCCATTCAGAATCCCAAAGAGTAACAAGATTCCGGAATCCCAAAGAGTAGCAAGATTCTACTACTTATCATTTCTATAGTGCTGCAAGATGTATGCAGTGCAGTACTCTGGACATGAAGAGACAGTTTCTTCTCAACAGAGCTTACAATCTAATTGGGGCAGACAAACAGGACAAATAAGGGATAAGGACAAAGAGTAGCAAGATTCCGGAATCCCAGAGTAGCAACATTCCGTGCAGAATCCCAAAGAGTAGCAAGATTCTGGAATCCCGAATAGTAGCAAGATTCCATTCAGAATCCCAAAGAGTAGCAAGATTCTACTACTTATCATTTCTATAGTGCTGCTAGATGTATGCAGTGCAGTACTCTGGACATGAAGAGACAGTTCCTGCTCAACAGAGCTTACAATCTAATTAGGACAGACAAACAGGACAAATAAGGGATAAGGACAAAGAGTAGCAAGATTCTGTGCAGAATCCCAAAGAGTAGCAACATTCCGGAATCCCAAAGAGTAGCAACATTCCAGAATCCCAAAGAGTAGCAAGATTCTAGAATCCCAAACAGTACCACTACTACTTATCATTTCTGTAGCACTACTAAACGTACACAGCAGTGTACACTTGAACATGAAGAGGCAGTCCCTGCTTGACAGAGCTTACAATCTAATTAGGACAGACAAACAGGACAAATAAGGGATAAAGACAAAGAGTAGCAAGATTCCGGAATCCCAGAGTAGCAACATTCCGTGCAGAATCCCAAAGAGTAGCAAGATTCTGGAATCCCGAATAGTAGCAAGATTCCATTCAGAATCCCAAAGAGTAACAAGATTCCGGAATCCCAAAGAGTAGCAAAATTCTACTACTTATCATTTCTATAGTGCTGCAAGATGTATGCAGTGCAGTACTCTGGACATGAAGAGACAGTTTCTGCTCAACAGAGCTTACAATCTAATTAGGGCAGACAAACAGGACAAATAAGGGATAAGGACAAAGAGTAGCAAGATTCCGGAATCCCAGAGTAGCAACATTCCGTGCAGAATCCCAAAGAGTAGCAAGATTCTGGAATCCCGAATAGTAGCAAGATTCCATTCAGAATCCCAAAGAGTAACTAGATTCCGGAATCCCAAAGAGTAGCAAGATTCTACTACTTATCATTTCTATAGTGCTGCAAGATGTATGCAGTGCAGTACTCTGGACATGAAGAGACAGTTCCTGCTCAACAGAGCTTACAATCTAATTAGGGCAGACAAACAGGACAAATAAGGGATAAGGACAAAGAGTAGCAAGATTCCGGAATCCCAGAGTAGCAACATTCCGTGCAGAATCCCAAAGAGTAGCAAGATTCTGGAATCCCGAATAGTAGCAAGATTCCATTCAGAATCCCAAAGAGTAACAAGATTCCGGAATCCCAAAGAGTAGCAAGATTCTACTACTTATCATTTCTATAGTGCTGCTAGGTGTATGCAGTGCAGTACTCTGGACATGAAGAGACAGTTCCTGCTCAACAGAGCTTACAATCTAATTAGGACAGACAAACAGGACAAATAAGGGATGGACAAAGAGTAGCAAGATTCCAGAATCCCAAAGAGTAGCAACATTCCGGAATCCCAAAGAGTAGCAACATTCCAGAATCCCAAAGAGTAGCAAGATTCTAGAATCCCAAACAGTACCACTACTACTTATCATTTCTGTAGCACTACTAAACGTACACAGCAGTGTACACTTGAACATGAAGAGGCAGTCCCTGCTTGACAGAGCTTACAATCTAATTAGGACAGACAAACAGGACAAATAAGGGATAAAGACAAAGAGTAGCAAGATTCCGGAATCCCAGAGTAGCAACATTCCGTGCAGAATCCCAAAGAGTAGCAAGATTCTGGAATCCCGAATAGTAGCAAGATTCCATTCAGAATCCCAAAGAGTAACAAGATTCTGGAATCCCAAAGAGTAGCAAAATTCTACTACTTATCATTTCTATAGTGCTGCAAGATGTATGCAGTGCAGTACTCTGGACATGAAGAGACAGTTTCTGCTCAACAGAGCTTACAATCTAATTAGGGCAGACAAACAGGACAAATAAGGGATAAGGACAAAGAGTAGCAAGATTCCGGAATCCCAGAGTAGCAACATTCCGTGCAGAATCCCAAAGAGTAGCAAGATTCTGGAATCCCGAATAGTAGCAAGATTCCATTCAGAATCCCAAAGAGTAACTAGATTCCGGAATCCCAAAGAGTAGCAAGATTCTACTACTTATCATTTCTATAGTGCTGCAAGATGTATGCAGTGCAGTACTCTGGACATGAAGAGACAGTTCCTGCTCAACAGAGCTTACAATCTAATTAGGGCAGACAAACAGGACAAATAAGGGATAAGGACAAAGAGTAGCAAGATTCCGGAATCCCAGAGTAGCAACATTCCGTGCAGAATCCCAAAGAGTAGCAAGATTCTGGAATCCCGAATAGTAGCAAGATTCCATTCAGAATCCCAAAGAGTAACAAGATTCCGGAATCCCAAAGAGTAGCAAGATTCTACTACTTATCATTTCTATAGTGCTGCTAGATGTATGCAGTGCAGTACTCTGGACATGAAGAGACAGTTCCTGCTCAACAGAGCTTACAATCTAATTAGGACAGACAAACAGGACAAATAAGGGATGGACAAAGAGTAGCAAGATTCCAGAATCCCAAAGAGTAGCAACATTCTACTGCTTATCATTTCTATAGCACTACTAGACGTACGCAGCACTGTACACGTGAACATTTATTTATTTATTTATTTATTTATTTATTTATTTATTTGTTTGTTGCATTTGTATCCCACATTATCCCACCTCTTTGCAGGTTTAATGTGGCTTACAATACATCATGAATAGTGGTAATACATGAGGAACATGAAGAGGCAGTCCCTGCTTGACAGAGCTTACTATCTAATTAGAACAGACAAACGGGACAAATAAGGGATAAGGACAAAGAGTAGCAAGATTCCGGAATCCCAAAGACTACTACTATTACTTATCATTTCTATAGCGCTACTAGACGTACGCAGCGCTGTACACTTGAACATGAAGAGTCCCTGCTCGACAGAGCTTACAACCTAATTAGGACAGACAAACAGGGCAAATAAGAGATAAGGGGATTACTAGGGTGAGAATGATAAAACAAAGAAATACAAATATTTTTTCACTCAAAGAATAGTTAAACTCTGGAACTTGTTGCCGGAGGATGTGGTAACAGCGGTTAGCGTATGGGTTTAAAAAAAGGTTTGGACAAGTTCCTGGAGGAAAAGTTCATAATCTGTTATTGAGATGGGCATAGTGGAAGCCACTGCTTGTCCCAGGATTGGTAGCATGGAATATTGTTACTATTTGGGTTCCTGCCAGGTACGTGTGACCTGGATTGGCCACTGGTGGAAGCAGAATACTGGGCTAGATGGTCTGACCCAGTCTGGCTATTCTTATGTTCTTAATATGACATACATACAAATGCATAACTTACCTGAAATCTAATTGCTTTGATACATCCATGAAAACCCAACATGGACTCCTTTTTTCATTGAAGCTGTATCAGGGGTTTATCATCATTTTACCCCATTGGACTAAAAAGGCTTCCAACATCGTGCCCATTATAAGCTAAATGCTGTTCTCTGAATTCACTTCGTGTCTGCCACTGTCAAAGAAACAAACATATAACATTAATAATCTTCTTGAAAAGAAAAACCCCTGAATTTCACTGACATTAATAAAATGGATCTATTCCAGATGAGTATTCAAACCAGAGGGTTCTAGTGTGTTCAGCTTAAAAAGTCCATTGCTCTCCAGCTCTGGGTGCTGTGTTCATGCTCTACATGTATCCCTGTGACATTATTATTATTATTATCATTATTAGCATTTGTATAGCGCTACCAGACGCACGCAGCGCTGAACACCTGACACAGAGAAGACAGTCCCTGCTCTAAAGAGCTTACAATCTAAAAATACAGACAGACAAGACAGGAGGAGTGGCCTAGTGGTTAGGGTGGTGGACTTTGGTCCTGGGGAACTGAGGAACTGAGTTTGATTCCCACTTCAGGCACAGGCAGCTCCTTGTGACTCTGGGCAAGTCACTTAACCCTCCATTGCCCCATGTAAGCCGCATTGAGCCTGCCATGAGTGGGAAAGTGCAGGGTACAAATGTAACAAAAATAAAATAGATACTATTGGAGATTGTACATGGAATGTTGCTATTCCACTAGCAACATTCCATGTAGAAGCCTGCGCGGCCACATTGGTGATCTGCAAGGGCCGACTTCTACATGGAATGTTGCTAGTGGAATATGAAGAAAGACTAAGGAGGCTAGGGCTATACAGCTTGGAGAAGAGACGGCTGAGGGGAGACATGATAGAGGTATATAAAATAATGAGTGGAGTGGAACAGGTGGATGTGAAGCGTCTATTCACGTTTTCCAAAAATACTAGGACTAGGGGGCATGCGATGAAACTACAGTATAGTAAATTTAAAACAAATCGGAGAAAATTTTTCTTCACCCAACGTGTAATTAAACTCTGGAATTCGTTGCCGGAGAAAGTGGTGAAGGCGGTTAGCTTAGCAGAGTTTAAAAAGGGGTTGGACGGATTCCTAAAGGACAAGTCCATAAACCGCTACTAAACGGACTTGGAAAAATCCAAAATTCCAGGAATAACATGTATAGAATGTTTGTACGTTTGGGAAGCTCGCCAGGTGCCCTTGGCCTGGATTGGCCGCTGTCGTGGACAGGATGCTGGGCTCGATGGACCCTTGGTCTTTTCCCAGTATGGCATTACTTATGTACTTATGTACTTATTCCATGTAGAATCTCAAATAGTAGCAACAGTGGAGGAGTGGCCTAGTGGTTAGGGTGGTGGACTTTGGTCCTGGGGAACTGAGGAACTGAGTTCGATTCCCACTTCAGGCACAGGCAGCTCCTTGTGACTCTGGGCAAGTCACTTAACTCTCCATTGCCCCATATAAGCCGCATTGAGCCTGCCATGAGTGGGAAAGCGTGGGGTACAAATGTAACAAAAACAAAAAAAAAAAATTAAGGGCGAGGGAAGTACTGAGCAAGAAGGAGCAAGGGGGGAGGCAAATGAGTAGTGGCTAGGAGCCAAAAGCAGCAGAGAAAAGGTGGGTTTTCAGCATAGATTTGTAAACAGGTAGAGATGTATTTCTGCTTTACATGTTTCCGTGGGACACCCGCATGGTGCTTTGAAGAAGATTCTCTCTTCTGTTGTCTGTGCTGTATTCATACCTTACATATTAGTGTAATGCCTGCATTGGACTCTGATGAAGATCAGCTCTTCAGCTGTCCGTGCTGTATTCATGCTTTACATATATCAGTTTGATGTCTGCATGGGAGTCTACGGGGTCCTTTTACTAAGGTGCACTGAAAAAGGTGCCGGGCTAGTGTAGGCGCGTGTTTTGGGCACGCGCAGACCCATTTTTCAGTGTGCCTGTAAAAAAGGCTGTTTTTAATTTTTGCCAAAAATGGACGTGCGGTGAAAAAAAAATTGGCGTGCGTCCATTTTGGGTCTGAGACCTTACCGCCACCCATTGACTTAGCAGTAAGGTCTCACTCGGTAACTGTGCGGTAATCGTCTACGCGCGTAGAATGACAATTACCGCCCGGTTTCCGCTGCATGCAGGAAAGTAAAAATGACTTTCCTGTGCACATAGCGGATGCGCGTAAAAAACAAAATTACCGCCCAGGCCACGCGGTAGCAACGGCAAACTGACGCGCGTAGGACACACGTATGTGCCTATGCAGATTAGTAAAAGGGCCCCTTCAGCTCTCTATGCTGTGTTCATGCTTGACATATATCAGTGTGATGCCTGGATGGGGCACTTATTAAAATGTTCTCTTCAGCTGTCTGTGCTGCATTCATGCTTTGTATTTGACACCGCTGTGCTTTTGAGGGGCTCCAACGATGGTCAGTACAGCAGCCCCTGAATTACTTTAGCTCATGCAGATGCTATGCGTCCAAGTTACCCAGTTTTAAGAAAACGTTTCAGTGAGTCCTGGGTTTCTGACAGCCTCATCCTGAGGAGGTGTGAGACACGTAGCTCTGATTTCATTGGGTAGAACTGCAGTGAAGACATAAAATCCAAACCCAGGATTGATCAAACAGTCTCCCTCCTGGCAGCTTGGCTGCTCGGTGGACATCAATGGCTGTAGGGACAGTTATGAAAGACAGGGACATTTTAACTCCTGGTTAAGTTGTGTGAATTATTTTCCTTTATTTCTGGCAAGCAATTTGATGGCTTCATTCTTTGAACCACTGGTGGAGTATAGAGTTCATATGTTCAAAGACCCTGGGGCCCGCTTGTGGAGGTCAACGCAGTTATAGAGAAATTTGTTCACAAGGACGTTAGTATCAAAGGTTATTTAACAAGAGTTGAGCACTGGATTTTCAGCCTTCTCACTCTTGTTTTCAGAGGGATACTTTCTTTCTGTAGTTTTACATCCCAGGTCGTCTGGGTTATAGAATTCCTTCAATCTGCGTTTTTCTTCTTGTTACCAGTGAGTGTAATAAACCTCTGAAGTATATTTCCCACACCTCTGTAGCCGCTATTAACGGTATTCTACGATGCTGGTGCAAAATTCTTAATGTTCAGTTGAGCACTGAAGCTGACACTTCAACTGGTCTCTCTCTCACACCATTACAGTCCGTTCAAAGCACAGCTGCACAGCTAGTCTCCCTTCAGTGTGTCTCTGATTGTTACGCCTTTCCTCATGGACTGGCTGTCACTACTTCCACATACAGTTCACTCTTCCTGTGCTCACCTACAGCATCACCACTGTATAGCTTTTCTTTACCTGTCGTCTCCCACCTCTCCCTACAGACAAACTCATGATCTGTGTTCTTTCGTTAAGCTGCTCTCATCCGTGCTGTACTCCTCCATTGCCTCTGCCAGATTCTACATTGTCCACTTGGCTATAAGCTATACCTGCTGCAGCCTTCCCGAGTCAGTACGTCATGCTCCCTCTGACCATTTTCAAGTGAGCCTAATCCCTTTCTGAGATGACTTTGTAGCCTAATGGTTAATGCAGTGGGTTGAGATCCTTGGAAACTAGGTTGGATTCCCATGGCAGGTCCTTATGACCCTGGGCAAGTCTCTTAACCCTCCATTGCCCAGGTACAAAATAAGTACCTGTATATACTATGTAAACCGCTTTGAATGTAGTTGCAAAAACCACAGAAAGGCAGTATATCAAATCCCATTTCCCTTTCCCTATTTGAGATTCTACATGAAGTGTTGCTAGTGGAGGAGTAGCCTGTTGGTTAATACAGTGGACTTTGATCCTAGGGAGCTGGGTTTGATTCCCACTGCATCTCCTTGTGACTCTGAGCAAGTCACTTAACCCTCCATTGCCCCAGGTACAAATAAGTACCTGCATATACTATCAGGCTTATTTTCGAAAGAGAAGGGCGCCCATCTTCCTACACAAATCTGGATATGGGTGCCCTTCTCTCAGGGTCACCCAAATCAGCATAATCAAAAGCCAATTTTGGGCGTCCTCAACTGCTTTCCGTTGCGGGGACAACCAAAGTTCACAGGGGCGTATTGGCACCGTAGCGAAGGCGGGACTGGGGCGTGATTAAGAGATGGGCCGATAATGGAAAAAAGAAGGGTGTCCCTGACGAACAATAGGCCGACTTTACTTGGTCCATTTTTTCTTGCGACCAAGTCTCAAAAAGGTGCCCGAACTGACCAGATGGCCACCGGAGGGGAATCGGGGATGACCTCCCCTTACTCCTCCAGTGGTCACCAACCCCCTCCCACCCTAAAAAAAACCTTTAAAAATTTTTTTTGCCTGCCTCTATGCCAGCCTCAAATGTCATTCCCAGCTCTATGACAGCAGTATGCAGGTCCGTGGAGCAGTTTTAGTGGGTGCAGTGCTTTTCAGCCAGATGGACCCAGGCCCATCCCCCCCTACCTGTTGCACTTGTGGTGGTAAATGTAAGCCCTCCAAAACCCACTCAAAACCCACTGTACCCACATGTAGGTGCCCCCTTCACCCCTTAGGGCTATGGTAATGGTGTACAGTTGTGGGGAGTGGGTTTTCGGGGTGGGGTTGGGGGGCTCAGCACACAAGGTAAGGGAGCTATGCACCTGGGAGCAATTTGTGAAGTCCACTGCAGTGCCCCCTAGGTTGCCCGGTTGGTGTCCTGGCATGTGAGGGGGACCAGTGCACTATGAATTCTAGCTCCTTCCATGACCAAAGGGCTTGAATTTGGTCATTTTTGAGATCAGTGTCCTTGGTTTCCATTGTGGCCGAAAACCAGGGACGACCATCTCTAAGGTCGACCTAAATGTTGAGACTTGGGCGTCCCCGACCATATTATCAAAACGAAAGATGGACGCCCATCTTGTTTCGATAATACAGGTTTCCCCACCCCTTTCTGGGGCCGTCCTGCGAGGACGCCCTCATGAAAACTTGGGCGCCACGTTCAATTGGGTGATAACTGGCTAACACCAAACTGCAAACTGGTTACTTGTGGGCTTTCCATGGGCAGAGTCAACATTTGTCTGGTTACATGTCGATATTCAGCACTTAGGGGTCCTTTTATTAAGATGCGCTGAAAAATGGCCTGTGCAAATGTAGGCATATGGTTTGGATGCGTGCAGATCCATTTTTCAGCACAGCTGTAAAAAAAAATACGTTTTTGGAGGGGGCTGTAAATTGATGTGCGGCAAAATAAAAATTGGTGCGCATCCATTTTGGGTCTGAAACCTTACCGCCACTCATTGACTTAGCGGTAAGGTCTCACGTGTTAACCAGTCAGTAATTGTCAATGTGCAAAGCCAATTACTGCCTGTGTGCCGGAAAATAAAATATATTATCTGGCACACGTAGTGAACGCGCGTAAAAATTTAAATTACCAGCTGGGCCACACGGTATCCATGTGGTAATTTGATATTGGCATGCATTGTGCGTGCGTAGGCCCCTGCGTGGCTTTAGTAAAAGAGCCCCTTAACCGGCCCGGTTAACTTCATAAATTCTACAGCGTACAAGTTAGTCCTGTCTTTATGCAGTAACCCATAACCAGTTAAGTGCTGAATATCACACGTAACTGGCTATGCTAGGTTACGTGTTAGGTATTATTAGGAAAGGAATGGAAAACAAAACTGAGGATGTTATAATGCCTTTGTATCGCTCCATGGTGCGACCGCACCTCGAATATTGTGTTCAATTCTGGTCGCCGCATCTCAAAAAAGATATAGTGGAATTAGAAAAGGTGCCGAGAAGGGCGACAAAAATGATAAAGGGGATGGAACGACTTCCCTATGAGGAAAGGCTAAAGCGGCTAGGGCTCTTCAGCTTGGAGAAAAGGCGGCTGAGGGGAGATATGATAGAGGTCTATAAAATAATGAGTGGAGTGGAACGGGTAGATGTGAATCGTTTGTTTACTCTTTCCAAAAATACTAGGACTAGGGGGCACGCAATGAAGCTACAAAGTAGTACATTTAAAGCGAATCGGAAAAAACCCTTCCTGCCTGATTTCAGGGGAATGACTTAATCTCCCTATAACTCATTCATTGACTCTCCACATGTCCGTGAGTAAACTCTCCCTACCCTTCAAGTATTTAGTTGAAAACGCAGAGCATGATCTGCATGAACCCCCTCCCCCCCCCAAACCCCCCCCCCCCCCTCTCCCACCCAGATGATTACACAGAATGTTTAGTTCCCTGAGAAGTACATGAACCATTTAGGGGCCCTTTAACTAAGCCACATCAGGGGCTACACACTCCCAACGTGTGTCCATTTGGAGTTACCGCCCGGCCACGTGGCCCGTGCTGTAATTTCATTACTGACGCGCGGTCGCTACGCGTGCCAGAAAATGTATTTTATTTTCTGGCGTGGCGGTGAAAATCGGGCGCTAACTCTGACTTGACGCATGTAGGCGATTACTGCACGGTTAACATGAGCGACGTTACCGCTAAGTCAATGGCTGGCGGTAAGGTCTCAGACCCAAAATGGACGCGCACCAATTTTTATTTTGCCACATGTCCATTTTCAGCCTCCCCCCACCCCCCCAAAAAAAGGCCTTTTTTGCAGGTGCACTGAAAAATGGACCTGTGCACGTCCAATGCACGCATCTACATCAGCACAGGCCATTTTTCAGCGCACCTTAGTAAAAGGACCCTAATGCTCTCCGTTCTTTTTATGTCGGTATCTGTAATTGTGAAGATAATATTTGTGTGGATTTGTTCACACAAAAACTCACCCCGAATCTTCCTGCCCCGTATGTGCAGCACAGCACAAGAATAGTTTGGTTGTGGTGTCTCTTCAGAAAGTGTTTCAATCTAGCGACAAGTGTGAAGGAGTTAATTGACTCATTCAAGGTCACAGCGTAAGAGAATCAAAGCAAGGTCTTTGGGTTCACAGCTCTATGTTCTGACGACTGCTGTACATTTTCAGCTCACCGCTTTCAATTTCCATCCAAAGGGAGCATCTCTTCAATAGTTGGAACAAATCACAAAACCCTGAAGTCATTTCTTACAGTGATACAGACAGATAACATCTTAAGATGAAGTTGTGGTTATGCCCGGTAATGAATAAAGGTTATTTCTGTATTGCATTGCAAGCAACGTACTGTAAATTTCACATGAGTTCTTTGCAATGTCTATTAGTCGTTCGTAGTAGAATTCTGTAATATTCGCTAGCCCTGTATGTATGGTGCTGGTCCATTAATTATTCTAGCAGTCTGGGGCAGGCCGTTCATTTTTCACAGCTAACTGAGAGCTTCTCTGCTGAAAGCAATGACTTGAGCTCACATATAGCTCTGAGTTATGATGAAAGCAAAATGCCATGTCTACAGCCTGGAGGAAGGTTTAGAGGGTCAGCATTGCACGTCAAAAAGACTGTTTGGAAACCAAACAATTTATCAGCTTAGCTGACATATATACTGGAGAAGAAGGCTGCATATATCTCTATCTATGAAATGGCCCTTTGTGCAAATGAGCACATGACTGAATCGGAGCCTACGCCTTCATATGTAAGAGGTTGGTGACCAGGTAGCTATTGGGGAAGGAAAATGAAAGTCAAGGAAAGAACACGAAAAAGTGGTGAGTGGAGCTTACCTGGACCTGCTGAGAAAAGTGGTCCATGAAGGAAAATGT
Organism: Microcaecilia unicolor; assembly: GCF_901765095.1. Classification (NCBI taxonomy): domain Eukaryota; kingdom Metazoa; phylum Chordata; class Amphibia; order Gymnophiona; family Siphonopidae; genus Microcaecilia; species Microcaecilia unicolor. The sequence continues at coordinate 369,520,453 of NC_044034.1, forward strand.
GAAATGGTGGTGGGACAATGGTGGGTATGGAGAATGACAGGATAAGCTGGAGTAGGAATGTCACAGTTGAAGCAGTAGTAGGGTGAAAATTGGGTTATTTTGTATACAATCCTGCTTATTTTCGAAGGAGAAGGGCGCCCATCTTCCTACACAAATCAGGAGATAGCCGGCCTTCTCCTACGGCTGGCCAAATCGGTATAATCGTTGCCAAAGAATGTGGTAAAGGCGGTTAGCTTAACGGGGTTTTAAAAAGGTTTGGACGTGACTTCTTAAAGGAAAAGTCCATAGACCATTATTAAAATGGACTTGGGGAAAATCCACTGCTTATTTCTGGGATACGCAGCATAAAATGTATTGAGCTTTTTGGGGATCTTGCCAGGTATTTGTGACCTGAATTGGCCACTGTCCCAGTGTGGCAAATTGTTCAGTCTGATAAAAAGTTCCTTCAAATCAGGCTACGTTTAACTGGGTCTGCAGGTATTGATCAAAGGAATCTCTGTCTGAAACACTTGACTTCCTTATAGCAAGGAATGCTTTATCATCATTGTTGTCGTTATTTTCTGCATTAGGAGTGCTAATTCATCACTTGCATCTGCACCTTCATCTTTGTTATCATTGTCATGCTGTCCAATTACAGAGAAGGTTTTCACAAAGTTGAAATCATTGTCTGTTGCTGTCTTAACTGTTTTTCATCTGATGGCAAACACTGAATATGTTCAAGAGCTGATGCAAGAACGTCAAATGTATGGAAACTTAAGGCCAGACAAGCAGACTATCAATCCAGTGGACTGTCACGCCAATGTAAAATTTTCCGTGGGATGTCCAGCAGTCTGTTTTGATAGAGACATATGTCTGTTCTCCAAGAACTGCAAACCAGCTTCCGCTTCATTTCCGCTTCAATGTGACCCAACTCATCACTGTTCTGTTTGGCTGGAGTAGGGTTACCATATGTCCGGATTTACCCGAACAGGTTTTGCCAATCTGCCCGTTTGTCCGGATTTCTGGACAAACGGGCAGGCTGGTGGGCGGGCCGTCCCGCCCACCAGCCTGCCCGTTTGTCCAGAAATCCAGACAAATGGGCAGATTGATAGCCTCCCCTCCCCTTACTTACTACTGCCCTGGTGGTCTAGTGACCTCTTCCATCTTTGGGGCAGGAAAGAGCCCCCTCTCTTCTGCCCGGAGCACTGCCCTGCATGCATCCTTCCTGTTGGTGATCTTGGTGCTGATTCAAAATGGCCGCCGAGAGTTGAAGTGACCTCGCGAGACTTCAACTCTCGGCAGCCATTTTGAATCAGCGCCAAGATCACCAACAGGAAGGATGCATGCAGGGCAGCGCTCCGGGCAGAAGAGAGGGGGCTCTTTCCTGCCCCGAAGAGGTCACTAGACCACTAGGGCAGTAGTAAGGTAAGGGGAGAGGGGTTGACGGGGTGTGTGACAGGGGAGAGGGGAAAATGTGAAAGGGGTGGAGCGAGGGTGTGAAAGGGTGTGTGTGAAAGGGGGCGGGGCATGTGTCCTCCTTTTTGGGGGACAGAATATGGTAACCCTAGGCTGGAGACTAGTAACCAGTTCAACAAGCACAGGGAACTCTACTGTTCTTGTAGACTGTATTCCCTGAACTCCAGAATTTAAGATGGGATGATCCACTGTTTGTGTGATGAGGTCTGCAATTTGCAAAATCCATTTCCAGGTTTTGGTGTTTCATTTGATTTACTGAGGAATCAACATTTAGGTCTCTCGGCCACTTTTACTTTTTCCTTTTAACTGCAAGCATCAGAAGTAACTAGGGGGCCTTTTACTAAGGCACGCTGAAAAATAGTCTACGCTCTATTGGACGCGTGCAGGTCCATTTTTCAGCGCATGTGCAAAGAAGGCTCTTTTTTTTTGGCCGAAAATGGACGTGCGGCAAAATGAAAATTGGTGCGTGTCCATTTTGGGCCTAAGACCCTACCGTCAACCATTGACTTAGCGGTAAGGTCTCCTGTGTTAACTGGGCGGTAATCCTCAGCATGCGTACAGTGCCGATTACCGCCCGGTTAGCACCACGCGGTAAAAATAAAAATATTTTCTGCCATGTGTAACGGACACGTGTAAAAATTAGAATTAGCGCCTGGGGCATGCAGTAGCCAGGCGGTAGTTCTAATTTCATGCGCATTGTACGTGTATAGGCGCCTACGTGCTTTAGTAAAAGGGCCCCTAGGTAAAAGTAGTAAAAATTGGTAAAATTATTATTTCGGTAAAACTTGATCCACTTCAATCTGGCTTTCGCCCCCTTCATTCAACTGAAACAGTGCTTGCTAAAGTCTCCAATGATCTGTTCCTAGCCAGATCCAAAGGTCTCTATTCTATCCTCACCCTTCTCGATCTATCTGCTGCTTTTGACACTGTTGATCACAGCCTACTCCTTGATACGCTGTCCTCATTTGGATTTCAGGGCTCTGTTCTTTCCTGGTTTTCTCCTTATCTCTCCCAGCGTACTTTTAGTGTATACTCTAGTGGATCCTCCTTGGTGACCTCAGGGATCTGTCCTGGGACCTTTTCTTTTCTCCACCTATACTTCTTCCCTTGGTACTCTGATCTCATCCCATGGTTTTCAGTATCATCTTTACGCTGATGACTCCCAGATCTACCTCTCCACACCAGAAATCTCAGCCAAAATCCAGGCCAAAGTATCAGCCTGCCTGTCTGACATTGCTGCCTGGATGTCTCAGAGCCATCTGAAACTAAACATGACCAAGACTGAGCGTCTTATCTTTCCCCCTAAACCAACCTCTCCCCCCCCCCCCCTCCATTCTCGATTTCTCTGGATAACACTCTCATCCTTCCTGTCTCATCAGCTCATAACCTTGGGGTCATCTTCGACTCCTCCCTCTCCTCCTCTGCACATATTCAGTAGACTGCTAAAACCTGTCGTTTCTTTCTCTATAATATCAGCAAAATTCGCCCTTTCCTTTCTGAGCACACTACCAAAACCCTCATCCACACTACTACTACTACTACTACTTAACATTTCTAGAGCGCTACTAGGGTATCACCTCTCTCTTAGATTATTGCAACTTGCTTTTCACAGGTCTCCCACTTAGCCCATCTCTCTCCTCTTCAATCTGTTCAAAATTCTGCTGCACGACTAATATTCCGCCAGTGTCGTTATGCTCATATTAGCCCTCTCCTCAAGTCACTTCACTGGCTTCCTATCCGTTTCCGCATACAGTTCAAACTCCTCTTATTGACCTATAAGTGCATTCACTCTGCAGCTCCTCAGTACCTCTCCACTCTCATCTCTCCCTACATTCCTCCCCGGGAACTCCGTTCACTGGGTATAAATCTCTCTTATCTGCACCCATCTCCTCCACTGCTAACTCCAGACTCTGTTCCTTTTATCCTGCTGCACCATATGCCTGGAATAGACTTCCTGAGCCGCTACGTCAAGCTCCATCTCTGGCTGTCTTCAAATCTAAGCTAAAAGCCCACCTTTTTGATGCTGCTTTTAACTCCTAACCCTTATTCACTTGTTCAGAACCCTTATTTTATCATCCTCACTTTAATATTCCCTTATCTCTTGTTTGTCCTGTTTGTCTGGCCTAATTAGAGTGTAAGCTCTGTCGAGCAGGGACTGTCTCTTCATGTTCAAGTGTATAGCGCTTCGTACGTCTAGTAGCGCTATAGAAATGATGAGTAGTAGTAGTAACAGCACTTTTACTTAAGTACAGTAACTAGTTACATTTACTCAATTATTATACAAAACTGCATTTAGCAAAATTGAGGTAAGGCATTCCTGGGGGCATTCTGTGGAGGGTGGATTGAAAAGAAGGTCATTCATATTGGATTTTAATTTCTAGCCAAACTGTTTCACAGCAGGGAAAGGAGGTGCTAGTCCTCTGGTCCTTTTTGCCCACGATGTGAGTTTCTTTGAAACAATGCAACGTTTCCAGCTTTTTTACTAAATGGAAACCAAAAAGAAAACCTGAACAAAATGGGACAAAGCCTGCACAGTCCTACTTTGTAAAAGAGGGACCATTTCAACAATTTCCCTTTGAGAATAATTCTGTAACTGGGTGCCCCCAATTATGCACCCTGAGGGTGCAGTGTAGAAACTGTTCTCTTACAAAATCTAGGTGCCTACCTTCTGCTAAAGAAGATTAGCCAAACTGGCTATCGGTGCGCCTAAAATGTACTCGCTCACACTTACGTCAGCCCTAGAGCTGGTGGACGCTCGTGCAGTTAAGTGCAGCAGGAGCACGCAAAGCTTGCAGAATTCTGTAAGTTACACGTGTAAATGAAAATCTCAACTATGTGAGTTAAACAGGTATTTGAAGTGGCCTGCGCTGGTCAGTTTTTCAGCATGCCTGGAAAAAAGGCACGTTTTTGTGTGTGTGTGGCCAAAAATGGACAAGCTGCAAAATTAAAACCAGCGCATGTCCAATTTTTGAGACCATACCGCCACCCATTAACTTAGCGGTAAGGTCTCATGCGCTAACTGGGCGGTAAGCAGCCAATGCTTGTAAACTGCTGATTACTGCCGGGTAAGCACCATGCGGTAGAAAATAGAAAATATTTTCGACTGCATGTTTTGGGCGCATGTCAAAAATGGACGCCCGGGTCACGCGGTAGCCGAGCGGTAGTTCCAATTTGGCGGGTGTTGGATGCCACCCATTGACCTAGCAGTAAGGTCTCATGCGGTAACTGTGCGGTAATCATTTCCGCGTGTAGAATGACCATTACCGCCTGGCAGTGGCATAGCCAAGGGTGGGCCTGGATGGGCCTTGGCCCACCCACTTTGGGCTCAGGCCCACCCAGTAGCAGCACACCTATGATGTGTCTGGTAGGAATCCCCAAGCCCCACCAGCTGAAAACTCCCAACAACCGTCCCTCTTGCATATCAGCCTTCCCTCTGATGTGTTCCCACCTATGCAGAAACAGGAAGTTGCATCAGAGGGAATGTGGGGCCAATATGAGCAGTGTGTATTAGTTGCTGCCGCTGCCGGTGAAAATCTGCTGTTTAAAAGGTATGCGGGGGAGGGGGGATGTTTGAGAGACCATATGGCATGCAGGCGAGAGAGGCAGAGACGAAATCACTTGTGGGACAGGGCAGAGTTCTTCTGCCCACCCATCTTGGGCCCAGGCCCACCGAAATGTGGGTATCTGGCTACGCCCCTGCCGTCTGGTTTCCCCTTTGCACGTAGCGGATGCACGCAAAAAAACAAAATTACCACCTAGGCCATGTGGTAGCCGGGCAGTAACTCCGAATTGGCGTGCGTTGAGCCTACACACCTTAGTTAAAAGGGCCCCTCAATGAGCTAGGTTATAGAATTGATCCTTTTTATTCGTACTGAACACATTAAGGGGGTCTTTTACTAAGACGTGCTAGAACGTTTAGCATGCGAAGGAAGAGCGGAACTTGGGGGTGATTGTGTCTGACGACCTTAAAATTTTCAAACAGGTAGAAAAAGCGACGGCCAAAGCCAGAAGGATGCTTGGGTGCATAAAGAGAGGCATGACCAGCAGGAAAAAGGAGGTGATAGTGCTGTTGTTTAAGTCTCTAGTGAGGCCCCATTTAGAGTACCGCATGCAGTTCTGGAGACCGCACCTATGGAAAGATATAAACAGGATGGAGTCGGTCCAGAGGGCGGCTATGAAATTAGTAAGCGGTCTTGAATGCAAAAATGATAGGGACAGGCTTATGAACCTCAACATGTATACGCTGGGAGAGAGGAGACATGATGGAAACGTTTAAATATCTCAAGGGCATTTATGGTGACGAAACAGTGTGACAAGGCGGTGGCTGTATCTAGAAGGTTGTTGGGCTGTATAGAGAGAGGTGTGACCAGCAGAAGAAAGAGGGTGTTGATGCCTCTGTATAAGTCGTTGGTGAGGCCCCATCTCTAGAGTATTGTGTTCAGTTTTGGAGGCCGTATCTTGCTAAGGATGTAAAAAGAATTGAAGCGGTGCAAAGAAAAGCTACGAGAATGGTATGGGATTTGCATAACAAGACGTATGAGGAGAGACTTGCTGACCTGAACATGTATACCCTGGAGGAAAGGAGAAACAGGGGTGATATGATACAGACGTTCAAATATTTGAAAGGTATTAATCCGCAAACGAACCTTTTCCGGAGATACGAAGGTGGTAGAACGAGAGGACATGAAATGAGATTGAAGGGGGGCAGACTCAAGAAAAATGTCAGGAAGTATTTCTTCACGGAGAGAGTGGTGGATGCTTGGAATGCCCTCCCGCGGGAGGTGGTGGAGAGGAAAACGATAACGGAATTCAAACATGCGTGGGATAAACATAAAGGAATCCTGTTCAGAAGGAAAGGATCCTGAGGAGCTTAACCGAGATTGGATAGCAGAGCCGGTAGTGGGAGGCGGGACTGGAGGTTGGGAGGCAGGGATAGCGCTGGGCAGACTTATACAGTCTGTGCCAGAGCCGGTGGTGGGAGGCGGGGATAATGCTGGGCAGACTTATATGGTCTATGCCAGAGCCGGTGGTTGGGAGGCGGGGATAGTGCAGGGCAGACTTATACGGTCTGTGCCAGAGCCGGTGGTGGGAGGCGGGGATAGTGCTGGGCAGACTTATACGGTCTGTGCCCTGAAGAGCACAGGTACAAATCAAAGTTGGGCAGACTGGATGGACCGTGCAGGTCTTTTTCTGCCGTCATCTACTATGTTACTATGTTACTATGTATGTACAGGAAGAGAGCCTTTTTCAAATGAATGAGAGCTCTGGAATGAGGGGGCATATGACAAAGTTAAGAGGGAATAGGCTTAGGAGTAACCTAAGGAAGTATTATTTCACAGAAAGGGTGGTGGAGGCGTGGAATGGCCTCCCGGTGGAGGTGGTGGAGTCGAGGACTGTTCTTGGGATAAGCAAGTGGGATCGCTTAGGAACAAGAAGAATTAGGGGTTGCAGAGGATGGGCAGACTGGATGGGTCATATGGCCTTTGTCTGCCATCATTTATATATTTATAGCATTTATACCCCGCTCTTTCCCACTCAATAGCAGGTTCAGTGCGGCTTACAATGTATGGGTACAAGGTATCATAAAGATAAAACAGTTGTATAGAGAAGGACAGGATGAGATGTGGGGGGAAGGATTAAGACATATTTAATGTTAGTGGTGTGGATTGGGGTCATAAATTAAGTTGGGTCGTTTGGATATGCTTGTTTGAAGAGGTATGTTTTCAGCAACTTACGGAAGCATACATGTTCGTTTGTTGTTCGGATGAATCTTGGTATGGCGTTCCAAAGTTGGCTGCCTATGACGGAGAAGTTGGATGCATAATAGGTTTTGTATTTGAGACCTTTGCAGTTAGGCAGGTGAAGGTTGAGATATGTTCGAGAAGATTTAGACCCGTTCCTGGCTGGAAGGTCGATTAGATTGGTCTTGTAACTTGGAGATTCTCCATGTTTCTATAAGCATGCACTAAACGCTAGAGACGCCCATAGGAATACATTGGCGTCTCTAGCATTTAGCGCGCACTTATTTTCAGCACGTGCTAAAAACACTAGCGCACCTTAGTAAAAGGACCCCTTAAACATCTAAGATGTTGGTGACCCCATAATCTTCGTACACTGGTGTCTTTCACTGACAACACGGTGCACTGGGGGGGGGGGGGGGGTCTCTGGAGCTTCCATTTTTCATAGCAGTGTCTAAAATCAGCAGTAGAAAGGGATGTGCAATGCTCCCTTTATCTGTTTGAGTGGGATTTCATTTCATTTAGTCTGTTTCCTTCCATTTTATCCTCCCCTCTCCCCCCCCCCCCCCTGCATGATATTCTTATACAAAGGGAACTCAGCTTGGGAGGTCGACAGGTTGTGGGCATAATCTCAGCAATATTTAACGGGGCAAATGGAGCATGTAGAGGGTAAAGCAAAGCAACATTTACATGTATCGAGCTCATTCCCACACACGGCCCCGTTGTTTCTGCTCCGCTGCCGTGCAGGTTTGCCAGGAGACTTTGCAGAGCATATGGTAAACTGTCAGTTTGTTGGCAGCCTGTGAAACAAAACTACCATACCGTAAAAAGAACAGCAGCTGTACCTAAGAAAGGACAACGTTTCAGATATGACACTACACTGGGCCCTGGAACACCAGTACAAACTGGACTGTCACCCATCTCTACATAGAGAGTATGGAGTAAACATTAGGCAGTCAGCGTTTTATCCCCAGATACTGGACCAGGCCCAGACACTGGAACTGAATATCTGGACAGATGTGGCCAGTGGGGATCCTAGGTCGGCTGCCACCCGGGGCGGATTGCCGCTGTGCACCCCCCCCCGGGGTGCAGTGGCGTCCCCCACCCAGGGTGCAGCACGACACCCCCCCCCCCAGCGCAATGACACCCCCATCCCCGGTGCATCGAGCCCCACCATGGCGCAATGACACACCCCTCTCCGGCGCATTCTTTGCTGCTGGAGGGTGCAGAGAGCAGCCGCGCCTGTCGGCTCCACTAGCTCCCTGCTCCCTCTGCCCCAAAACAGGTTACTTACTGTTCCAGAGCAGCGGGAGCAGGGAACCAGCGGTGCTGACAGGCGCGTGGCTGCTCTCTGCACCTTCCAGCAGCATGCACCCGGGGCGGACCACCCCCACCGCCCCACCCTTGGTACGCCACTGCATAGGCGGTCGGTGGCCCAACTGTTTGGGGAGGCTAAAGGGGGTGGGGTTAGGGGTGGGGCCGGGGTGGAGCTTAAATCCATAATTGTCTGATAACACACAGAAAAAAATAAATAAATAAAAATAAAAGTCACAATACCTTTTATTAAATTTAGATGTTAGATATGTATCATATGTCAAAGAATAAAGTGGTTGCTCAAAGCATATACTAACCACAATCGCTCAACTGCAAAACACTGTGCACAACTTTGTGCAAAAACACACTCAGAACCTTACTGTACCATAAATATTACACTGGGCAGAACCTAGTACACCAATATACCACCCATCGCCGTGCCCATTATTTGTAGATAGATATCATTGTTAAAGCGGAAATAGTTGTGACTTAAAATAAATTTGATTAGTTTTATAATGGTTTCTGGTGAGTATTGATGGTCCAGTGTGGATGTTTTTAGGAGTTTCTCACATGCAGCTATGCCATCCGCATGGGGAATGTTGCTGTATAGTAGCAGAAACCGGGTGGTAATTGTCATTCTATGCATGTAAATGATTACCACATGGTTACCGCTTGAGACCTTACCGCTAAGTCAATAGGTGGCAGTAAGGTCTCATACCCAAAATGGACATGTGCCAATTTTTATTTTGCCGTACGTCCATTTTTGGCAAAAATGTTTTTAAAAGGCCTTTTTTACAGGCGCGCCGAAAAGTAGATCTGCGCACACCCAAAATACGCGCCTGCACTAGTGCAGCCCATTTTTCATCGCACCTTAGTAAAAGGACCCCACCGTGGATATTCAGTGGCACTAACCACTTAAGTGCCATCCACAGTTAGCTGTGGAGAAGTGATTTTAACAGCAGGTGAAAAGAAAGGGTACTTTATCTGGAGAGTGGAAGGCTTGATGAGGGATCCTTCAGGGCTCCGAAAACCGAAGAAAGGGGACTCCACGCACCTTCCACAGGGACAGAGCAAAAAAAAAAAAAAAAAACACACACAGCAAGTTGGAAGTGGGACTGTACCATCCATGCCTCCGTGATGGCTTGCCACACTAGCAGGAGAGCTTTCTCCAAAGTGATCCCATCACTACAGGAGTACGTTGTACAACACGTTTATACAACTCTGTGGAGTTATTGATTTGAAGGATTTGACCCCTGAGGAAGGCTCTCCAGCCGAAACATGGCCCGTGTTGGGTCCTTTTATTTGGTCAGAGTTACCACTGGCAAATAAACTTTTGCATACTTTTTAACCCGTGGTCATCCTTGGTTACTTGGTACAGTCCTACTTCCACCTTGCTGTGTGATTTACAAATCAACCTATGCGTCCAGCTTCTCCTTTACAAGCACGCAACTATGAAACGCACTACCAAACACCTTGAAAACAACGCACGACCTATCAAACTTTCGGAAGTCACTAAAAACTTACTTATTCAAAAAGGCATACCCTGATGACCCAACTTAAATGCCTCGATCCCACAACACAATGAAAGTAAGACTCGAATTGATCACAACTCAACCCTTCCTCCTTATTCCCTGATGTGTTTATCCAAATTTACTGCTGAACTCTTCACGCAAGTGATCCGTTCCACAATTCAATACAAAGGTCTTTTTTAAGACCATTTATACACTATTCGCCAGTATTTCTTATTCTGGATCATCATTAGCTGTCTACCTTAGTATTTAGACTCCTGATGCAGGCCCTTTGGCCGAAACACAACGGTTGTGTCGAGTCAAATATACGAGTCAAATATACTAATTAATAAAATTTGGTTTTAGCTTTACTGTGATCCAGTCTCTGGGACTCCTGTTTTTGTCCCACTTTTTTGTTTGTTTATCCTACATGAACCTTCTACATTGTCACTCAATATCTGCTATACCGGAACTGGCGATCGCCATCATGGTTATTGTGTAAACCACATTGAGCCTGCAAATAGGTGGAAAAATGTGGGATACAAATGCAATAAATAAATAAATGTTATTCCATAGGTCTCCCCACTGTCCCTCTCAATGTTTAATGTATTAATGCAATCACTTGGACGACTACTCCGATGCTTCAGTGTCATCCGGAGAATATCTCATTTTACATTTCCCCAGTTGCAGAAATGTATCTTACAAAACATCAGTGACTTGTTTTTGTGCGTTTTCCCTTGGATGATTTTTTTTCCAAAAATGGACACCAAAGAAAAGTACAGTCCGCCCAATATTCAATGCTATTTAACCGGCCAGGAAGTGGCCCTTGCTGGTTAAATACCGTTTAACAAGCTATCCACAAATATTCAGCAGGAGATAGTCGGTTATCTCTTTTTGAATATTACCAGTCAGCGCTTAGCGGATAACCAGTTATGTTACACGATGTAGCCGGCTATATTGCACGATATAGCTGGCTATCTGCTAATATTTAGCACATCGCCAGCTAAGTTTGGCAACCAAATTTGGCTACTAAAATAGCAAGCCTATCTTTGGCCGGTTTCAACTTAACTAGCCAACGCTGAATATTTACTTGGCCAGTTAAGTTGAAACCAGCCAAAAATAAACCGATTATTCAATGCTGGTTACGGGAAATAGCCCAACATTGAATATCTGGGCTTAGCACCAATCACAGGAGTCAGCTTGACCAACTCCCGCTGTCTGAATATCTGGCCCACTGAGCACAAAACATTTAGGAAATGGCCATTTTCAAAATAAAAAGATAAGACTTTTTTCTCGTTTGAAAATTGCTATGTTCGACACTTGATTTTTGGACATGGTATCATGTCTTCCTTCCGCTCTTCACTTCCCCCCTCAACTCCCCATAGTTGTAATTTCTGCGGGTTCACAGGGTGACTGAGCACCCCTAATATTGAGCAAACTCTTCACGGTATCCTGAAAAGGGCAATATATGTTCAGTTTATCACCCCCAATTCTCTCTGTCTTCTTCCCATCAGTTTCTCTCTTTCCACTCCTCAGGCAGTTCGCCATACTATCAGCCAGTCCCCTAGTCCCTCACTGTCTCTCCATCCTCACCCAGTTCTCCAGTCTCTCTCTGTCTCCAGTCATGCCAGCAGTCTCTCTGTGCTCCATCCCACACACATGTCTAGACATCCGTTCTCACCCCCCACTGGCCTGCTCAACCATAGCTGGTCTCGCCACCACATTTTCCAACACTGAGTTCAGTGACCTCCAAGCTGGAAGCAGACTCCTCCACTAGTGCAGACTAGTGCATGGGGGCCCTGCCCTCAATAAACCTAGCACAGATACCTTAAGCTAAAATTTCACACTATTATTATTATTATTATTATTTGTTGCATTTGTATCCTACATTTTCCCACCTATTTGCAGGCTCAATGTGGCTTACATTATTCCGTAATGGCGATCGCCATTTTCGACATGAAGAAAGGCAAAGTGGTATTGCGTTAAAGTTCATAAGTGACAGAGTAGATTAAGCAGTTAAGTATAGAGAATTCATTTTCGGAATGAGAAATAAAGTGGTATTGCGTTAAAGTTCATTAGTGACAAAGTAGACGAAGCAGTCAGGTATAGACAGTTTGGTTTTGTCCAGTTCTGGTATAAGTTTCGTTGTCTGGTATTTAGGATGGATCGTTGTGGTATGCCTTATTGAACAGGTTGGTTTTTAGTGATTTTCGGAAGTTTGTTAGGTCGTGCATTGTTTTTATGGCATATGGAAGGAGAAGCTATTATAAAGAGACCTGGGATACGCAGCAGAAAATGTACCCAAATTGCAAAGGACTTAAATACAAAGCAAACCTACGCATCCAGCTTCTCCTATATAAGCACACAACTATGGAACGCATTGCCGAAAGCTGTGAAAACAACCTACGACCACCTAAACTTCAGGAAATCACTAAAAACCAACCTGTTCAAAAAGGCATACCCCATTGACCCAACATAAATGCCTACACTCTGCAACACAGCAAAACCAAAGCTCGTAATGGACAATATATTACCTTCCTCCCCTCAATCCCCATTGTACCTAAAACACTATGAGGCATATTTTCAAAGCACTTTGGGAGGCTAAGTTCCATAGGTTTCTATGGAACTTTGGGAGGCTAAGTGCTTTGAAAATAAGCCTCTAAATCAACCACTATCCAGCTTATAATCGAAAGACAAAAACGCCTATATTGCGACCTAAATCGGGAGATGGGCGTTTATCTCCCAAAAACGAATAACGCGGTATAATCGAAAGCCGAACTTGGATGTTTTCAACTGCACTCCATCGCGGAAGCGTACAAAGTTGACGGGGGCGTGTCGAAGGCGTGGTGAAGGTGGAACTGGGGCGTGGTTATCGGCCGATCAGAGATGGGCACCTTTCGCCGATAATGGAAAAAAAATATGCGTTTTTAGCGAGAATTTAGGGCACTTTTCCTGGACCCTGTTTTACCACAAATAAGGCCCCAAAATGACCAGATAACCACTGGAGGGAATCGGGGATGACCTCCCCTGACTCCCCCAGTGGTCACAAACCCCCTCCCACCACAAAATATGCCGTTTCACAACTGTTTATTTTCACCCTCAAATGTCATACCCACCTCCCTGGCAGCAGTATGCAGGTCACTGGAGCAGTTATTAGGGGGTGCAGTGAACTTCAGGCAGGTGGACCCAGGCCCATCCCTCCCCTACCTGTTACAATTGTGCTGCTTAATGCTTATTAGTCGTCCAACCCCCCAAACCCACTGTACCCACATGTAGGTGCCCCCCTTCACCCCTTAGGGCTATAGTAATGTTGTAGACTTGTGGGCAGTGGGTTTTGAGGGGGATTTGGGGGGCTCAACACACAAGGGAAGGGTGCTATGCACCTGGGAGCTCTTTTACCTTTTTTTTGTTTTTGTAAAAGTGCCCCCTAGGGTGCCCGGTTGGTGTCCTGGCATGTGAGGGGGACCAGTGCACTACGAATCCTGGCCCCTCCCACGAACAAATGCCTTGGATTTATTCGTTTTTGAGCTGGGCGCTTTCATTTTCCATTATCGCTGAAAAACAAAAACGCCCAGCTCACAAATTGTCGAGTAAAACATGGACGTCTATTTTTTTCGAAAATACGGTTCGGTCCGCCCCTTCACGGACCCGTTCTCGGAGATAAACGCCCATGGAGATAGACGTTTTCGTTCAATTATGCCCCTCCACATCACCTTGTATTTGTTTCTACCAGTCTAGGCGATTGCCTTCACGGTACTATGTAAGCCACATTGAGCCTGCAAATAGGTGGGAAAATGTGGGATACAAATGTAACAAATAAGGTATTTGTGACCTGTATTGGCCACAGTTGGAAACGGGATGCTGGGCTTGATGGACATTTGGTCTGTCTCAGTGTAGCAATACTTACGTATTTATGACCTATGCACTTATTATCTATTTAAGTAGGAAACAATCTCACAGAAACTTTATTCCGATAATACTGATTTTTTTTAAAGTTAGTTTTGAATAGTTGCGTTGAATTCTCATGTAGCTATTATTTTACAGGAAATAATAATTACATCACAGAATATTTTGCTCCTGTTTTCAGTATTCTTGGATCTACCTCATTGGAGACATCACTTAAACTACTCATTTCTGGCAGCTTAATGTACAAAAATGATGATAGGATGAAACATGAGTGAATGAGAGGCAATTGGCATGTTCACATTTTACTTCTATGTCATTACGATAAAAGCATATTAGAAACGCTTGGAGCTGATCATTACGACTCTAATTAGTCTCTACAGAATCTGTATGGGCAAATCTCTGCTCGCACACTTCCTGGGCAACTCGTTTACTTACAAGTACTTGTATGTCCACAGTAGAAAGCAGAAATAGTGAGTGATGAAGATCTTTCAGCAACCCCGTAGTAAGAACTCGTGTATTTAAATTAGGAATAAGGAATGATGAATGCTGGTGTTCTTTCCAGACATCGCAACAGCCTATCCAGATAAGAAATCCATTCTGATGTACGTCACTTCGCTCTTCCAAGTCCTTCCCCAACGAGTGACCATTGAAGCCATTCAGGAAGTAGAAACCTTGCCACGATTACCAAAGGTTACTCCGGAGGAACATCAACGCTTCTCCCAAAAGGTAAGTCCTCTTGCTTTCTCTGCAACTCTTCTCACCAAGCAACGGTTCTTCTTGTGTAGTATTAACTGTACAAGGAAGTTTATTTATTTTTGTTACATTTGTACCCTGCACTTTCCCACTCATGGCAGGCTCAATGCAGCTTACATGGGGCAATGGAGGGTTAAGTGACTTGCCCAGAGGCACAAGGAGCTGCCTGTGCCTGAAGTGGGAATCGAACTCAGTTCCTCAGGACCAAAGTCCACCACCCACCCTAACCATTAGGCCACTCCTCCACTGTTGCTACTATTTGAGATTCTACATGTAGAGGTCGGCCCTTGCAGATCACCAATGTGGCCGTGCAGGCTTCTGCTTCTGTGAGTCTGACGTCCTGCACGTATGTGCAGGACGTCAGACTCACAGAAACAGAAGCCTGCGCAGCCTTCTACATGGAATGTTGCTAGTGGAATAGCAACATTCCATGTAGAATCTCCAATAGTAGCAACATTCCATGTAGAATCTCCAATAGTATCTACTTTATTTTTGTTACATTTGTACCCTGTGCTTTCCCACTCATGGCAGGCTCAATGCGGCTTATATGGGGCAATGGAGGGTTAAGTGACTTGCCCAGAATCACAAGGAGCTGCCTGTGCCTGAAGTGGGAATCGAACTCAGTTCCTCAGGACCAAAGTCCACCACCCTAACCACTAGGCCACTCCTCCACTCATTTACCCTATTCTAAAGAACTCCATACAAGAAGCTTCACATCCACTAGTTGTGAAAGAGGCATTTGCCCATTTGGCCGTTATGAACGAAGTGATGTAATGAAATGTTTCTGCTACAGTGTCATCTGTTATTTATTTATTTGTTACATTTGTATCCCACATTTTCCCACCTATTTGCAGGCTCAATGTGGCTTACATAGAGGGGCATAATCGAATGGGGCCAGCCATCTATATGGGCGGCCATCTATATGGCCGGCGCTGCAAAGTGCGGTCCCGAACCGTATTATCGAAAAAGATGGCCGGCCATCTTTCGTTTCGATAATATGGTTGGGGCCGGCTAAATGTTAGAGATGGCCGGGTCAAATGTCATATTCCGGTCCATCGCAGCAGTATGCAATTCCCTGGAGCAGTTTGAGTGGGTGCAGTGGACTTCAGGCAGGCGGACCCAGGCCCATCCCCCCCTACCTGTTACACTTGTGGTGGAAAATGGGAGCCCTTCAAAACCCACCAGAAACCCACTGTACCCACATGTGGGTGCCCCCATTCACCCCTTAGGGCTATGGTACTGGTGTATAGTTGTGGGGAGTGGGTTTTGGGGGGGGTTGGGGGGGGGCTCAGCACCCAAGGTAAGGGAGCTATGCACCTGGGACCAATTTTTTTTTTTTTTTTTAATTTGTAGAAGTGCCCCCTAGGGTGCCCGGTTGGTGTTCTGGCATGTGAGGGGGACCAGTGCACTATGAATCCTGGTCCCTTCCACGACCAAATGCGTTGGATTGGTTCATTTTTGAGATGGGCGCCATCGGTTTCCATTATGGTTGAAAACCGAGGGCGCCCATCTCTACAGCCGTCGATCTCAGCATTTGAACCAAATGTTGAGAATTGGGCGCCCCCAACCTTATTTTTGAAATGAAAGATGGACGCCCATCTCGTTTCGAAAATACGGTTGGCCCCGCCCAGTTGCAGAGCCGGCCTTGGAGATGGCTGGCGCCGTTCGAAAGTGCCCCTCAACGTCACAAAAATGTGCCCTAAATGACCACTAGAGGGATTAACACATGATCCCCCCCTTACTCCCCCAGTGGTCACTGACCCCCCTCCCACCCGTCAAAGATGTGAAAGAAACAGTACATATCAGCCTCTATGACAGCTTGAGATGTTATGGCCAGTCCTATTAGAGCAGCAAGAAGGTCCCTGGAGTAGCCTAGTGGTCGGTTCAGTGCGCTGTAGAGATGTAAAACCCAGTCACTTATCCGTTACAATTGTGGTGGAAAGTGTGAGCCCTCAAAAACCCACCAAAAACTATTATACTCTCATATAGATGACCCTTGCAGCCATAAGGGCTATTGCAGTTGGGTACAGTAGGTTTTTGGTGGGTTTTGGAGGGCTCATCATACAATATAAGGGGGTAATGGTGAGACTGTACCTGGGACGTCAGACTCAGAAACAGAACGAAAGAAGAAGAGGACCTTGGCTGGCGGGGGTTGGGGTTCCCTGCCACAAAGGTAGGCGACGGCAGGGGAGGGATGGCGGCGGGAGGGGGGTCGAGAGGGTCGTTGGCAGGGGGGGTCAACATTGTTGTTGGTGGTTGTGGTGGTGGCGGCGGGGGGGGGGTTCAGCAATGGTGGGGGGGGGGTCAGATAAATTGTGCCCCCTCACCTCGGGCTCTGGACTCCCCTCCCGCCGAAGTCTGGCTACGCCCCTGATACAGCGGCACTTAACCAGTTAGCACCACTGAGTGTTCGTGGTTAGTACCTGAGCCGAAACAGGCTAACTAGTGGGTGGTCCATGGAAAGAGTCAGCACTTTAGCGGTTAAGTGCCGATGTTCATCCCTTAACTCAGTCATTCCCAACCCAGTTCTTAAGGTACACCTAGTCCCATCGGGTTTTCAGGATATCCACAATGAATACTGAGGAGTTAGATTTGCGCGCTTTGTAAAAGGAGCCCTTAACTTTGAATTTTTTGCTAAAACCTTAGATGTTCTTGGAGTGAACCAGCCGCTATGATATCCAGCCCGGTCACGGTTGCATCATTTTTTTTGTGTGAAGAAGGGCCCAGGTTAGTTAAGGCTAAGATGATCTTTGCAAATTTAGAACTAGGAGTATCAAGTTTGGATACCCAAAAAACAATTGTTTTAATTCATAGTAACATAGTAGATGATGGCAGAAAAAGACCTGCACGGTCCATCTAGTCTGCCCACGATAAACTCATATGTGTATACCTTACCTTGATTTGTACCTGTCTTTTTCATGGCACAGACCGTATAAGTCTGTCCAGCAGTATTTCCCGCCTCCCAACCACCAGTCCCACCTCCCATCACCGGCTCTGGCACAGACCCTGTATAAGTCTGCCCTCCCCTATCCTAGCCTCTCAACCACTAACCCCTCTTCCCCCCGCCACCCAATTTCAGCTAAGCTTCTGTGGATCCATTCCTTCTGCACAGGATTCCTTTATGCCTATCCCACGCATGTTTGAATTCCGTTACAGTTTTCATGTCCACCACCTCCCGCAGGAGGGCATTCCAAGCGTTCACCACCCTCTCCGTGAAGAAATACTTCCTGACATCTTTCCTGAGTCTGCCCCCCTTCAATCTCATTTCATGTCCCCTCGTTCTACCGCCTTCCCATCTCAGTTTTGCAGCTGGGGAAAAGGGCTTTTTTATTTGGCCAGGAAATGGGCGTTCACTGAAATGAAAACTAATGCATATCTATTTACAGCCTGACTTAGCAGTAAGGGCTCATGCACTACCAATTTCAGTAACCATGCAGTGCACGCCAACTGCTGATTACCACCGGGATCCCCCCCCCCCCCCCCCCCCCCCATGGTAGAAAATAGAAAATTATTTTCTACTGCGGGATTGGGCACTTGCTAAACTCAGAATTACCACCTGCTTGTTAGCCCTCCCATTCCTTAGTAAATGGGCCCCCTAGGCTTCACCCTTTCTTCCTCTAACTCCCTAGGATTCATAGGGCACAACATTTAGATATATGAAATTTACCCCTCCCTGGGTACAGTGAAAGAATATGCTCGGGGGGGGGGGGGGGAGGAATAACCTAGTGGTTAAAGCACTGGCTTGAGAACCTTTCAAACTGGGTTTGATTGCCACTGCAGCTCCTTTGTGAAAGTTACCCCAGCTACCTGTATATACTGTGTAAACCCCATAGAAAGGCAGTGTATCAAGTCCCATTTCCCTTTCCCTATTTGACACTCTGGATGGAATGTTGCTGTTGCTACTATTTGAAGATTCTACATGGAATGTTCAGATTCTGTTGCTACTATTGGAGATTCTATATGGAATGTTGCTAGTGGAGGAGTAGCCTAGTGGTTAGTGCAGCGAACTTTGATCCTGGGAAACTGGGTTCAATTCCCACTTCAGCTCCTTGTGATCCTGGGCAAGTCACTTAACCCTCCACTGCCCCAGGTACAAATGTAAACTGCTTTGATTGTCATAGCCGCCAAGAGGGGGGGGCAGGGGGGACAAAATTCCCTGGGCCCAGGCCTCCAAGGGGGGCCCGGTGCTGCAGTCCCACCCGTCACCTCCATGAAAGCAGCGCTGCAGGCAGCAGAACGCCTCCCTTCGGCCCTCCCTGTGTCCTGCCCTCATCTGACGTAACTTCCGCGAGGGTGGGGGCATTTTACCCGCTGCGTTATAAAAATGGCCTTGGCATGCAGGAAAAATGGCCCTTCCGCTACCACAGAGCCCTTTTTCCCGCAGCTTAATAAAAGGACCTCCCAAGTGGCTTCATTTAAGTTTGTAAGATGCCTATTTTCATTTGCTTTTAGGCTGCTGAATTTTGGGATGAACATTGGACAGTGGCATAGCCAAGGGTGGGCCCAGGCCCACCCAGTAGCAGCACACCTATGATGTGGCTGGCAGGGGTCCCCAAGCCCTACTAGCCAAAAACTCCCAACAACTGTCCCTCCTGCATACCTTGTAAATAGCAGATCTTCGCCTGCAGCGAGCAGCGATTGATACATACTGTTTGCACCGGTCCTACAGCCTTCCCTTTGATATATTCCTGCCTATGTGGAAACGGGAAGTTGCATCAGAGGGAAGACTGTGGGGCCAACATGAGCAGTGTGTATTAGTTGCTGCTCGCTGCCAGCGAAAATCTTCTACTTAAAAGGTATGCGGGGGAGGAGGGATGTTTGAGAGACCATATGGCATGCAGGCAAGAGAGGGAGAGACCAAATCACTTGTGGGACAGGGCAGAGTTCTTCTGCCCACCCATGTTGGGCCCAGGCCCACCCAAAATTGGGTGTCTGGCTACGCCCCTGACATTGGAGCTCAACTTTACTTTCAGGATGCTACAACTGAGCAAGGTTGCCAGATGGGCGGGTTTCCCGCCCAATTGGGCGGCTTTCCGCGACTCGCTGCGGGAAATTTTTGCCCTCTGCGGCTCACGTTTTTTTGGGCGGTTTTCGATTTCATTGGGTGGGTTGTTTTTTCTTCGCCAGCTGCGGGTTTTTTAGCCCCGCGGGGGCGTGGTTATCGGCGTGTCAACGATGTGTTAACGACGTGTTAACGGCGCCAGTGATGTGGGCGGAGTTGGTGACGTGGGCGGAGTTGGTGACATCGGGGGCGTGGTTGGTGACGGCGCGGTGGAGCTGATGACGGCAGGGGCGGGGTTGATGATGGCGAGGGCGGGGTTGATGACGGCGGGGGCAGGGGTGTGCGGTTTTGGGCGGGTTTTAAACTGGTTGGAGTCGGAAAATTTATTTAAACCTGGCAACACTGCAACTGAGGCTTATAATGGGACTAAATGTAATTTCTAGATTAGAAGTTCACTGCTGGAAACTGACATCGAATACCTAACACCATTGACCCAACATGGTTTCACCCACCTTTTACACGCCTAGTCTTAGGCACTGAGCAGAATGCTCTTTTTATTTCAGCAGGTTTAAGGAGTGGAGGAGTGTCCTAGTGGTTAGGGTGGTGGACTTTGGTCCTGGGGAACTGAGTTCAATTCCCACTTCAGGCACAGGCAGCTCCTTGTGACTCTGGGCAAGTCACTTAACCCTCCATTGCCCCATGTAAGCCGCATTGAGCCTGCCATGAGTGGGAAAGCGCAGGGTACAAATGTAACAAAAATAAAATAGATACTATTGGAGATTCTACATGGAATGTTGCTATTCCACTAGCAACATTCCATGTAGAAGCCTGTGCGGCCACATTGGTGATCTGCAAGGGCCAACTTCTACATGGAATGTTGCTAGTGGAATAGCAACATTCCATGTAGAATCTCAACAGTGGAGGAGTGACCTAGTGGTTAGGGTGTTGGACTTTGGTCCTGAGGAACTGAGTTCAATTCCCACTTCAGGCACAGGCAGCTCCTTGTGACTCTGGGCAAGTCACTTAACCCTCCATTGCCCCATGTAAGCCGCATTGAGCCTGCCGTGAGTGGCAAAGCGCAGGGTACAAATGTAACAAAAAGAAAATTCACCTCTTAAAGTTACCGGGTGCCTAGATTTGTTGAATAACAGCCTATTAGCAATTCCTAGATGGGTTTGATTGCTTTGAAGTTCAGACACCCCTAACAGCACCATCCCCCCCCCCCCCCCCCCCCCCCCCCCTTCTCCAGGCATATTTACCTTCATTTCAACTATTTTTCTTGCACATACATTATGATGTTTTGTATTTACCAATGTATATCTACTCTTTTCTTTAATCTCTCCTTCTCAGATCACTGTCAGTTTAGCAGAGGGTCGTGTGCACACCCCATCACCTCCTCCTAAACCTCGCTTCAAAAGCTATGCCTACACCCAAGCCGCTTATGTCATGTCCCCCGATGAAAAAAGGGGCCAGTTCCCTCCACAGGTCTGTTAACGTTACTGTTCGTGGTGGAATTAGTCATAGTTGCTTGTGCTTTGCTGGGATACACCTTTCTCTTGTTTGATATTTTAGGAGAGAAATCTGTGTGTTCTAATTGATCAAATTGCATGATTTTGTACTGATGTAGTGTGTTTCTGACTTGGCTACAATGATGTAGTCAAAAGTAGAGGCTGACAAGGGACGAGTCACCACCAGAGATGTAAATCCATCCGTCTTTATTATAATTCTAAAAAGTCAATGCAAGAAGCTAGTCCGCTTGCTTTGATTGCAACGGTGTTTGTGTACGGTCTACGGATTTAAACTTCAGCAGGACTACGATCCTGTTCTAAGTTCTAGAGTTTACTGTTTGACCCCTGATGTAGACGATTGTGTGCATCGAAACACGGCCCATGTGGGGGTCCTCCTTTTTAGAATTATAATAGACTGTTGGATTTGCATCTCCGGTGGTGACTCGCCCTTTGTCAGCCTCTACTTTTGACTACAGCGTTTCCTCATTGTAGAGGTATTTCTCCTGTTGTGTACTTTGGCTACAATGATACCTTCCCTGCTTATCTTCTGTACAGTGAAGTACCAGGGAAATATGCAAGCGAGCGGAGTAGCCCAACCCAAGACTATCTCTACTTCATGAAGCAGGTGAAAGCTTGGCTCTTCAACCAGGCCTTTAATGGAAGAAGTAACTAATTTCTTGGTCTCACACACGAGTGACTCGGGCTGCATATACTGCAGCAGGACATTTAACCATCTCTCTGACCTCATGTGCAACTTTCTTTAAATTAGGCACCTTATTAATAGGCAGGTGGGGTTAGTTTTAATATTTGTATCTCTATCTCTGTTTTAGTGCAACTTAGCTGCGATGTTTATTAGGGTACAGTAGGGTTAATCTTTCACTCTTGGAGGTGGGGTTACATTATTTTCTAACTCCTCTTACTCTGTTACCTATCCATATGTTCCATCTTTGCTTATACGCTACACTGTCAATTAAAATGTTCTATTACGTATTGTGTTGACATTGTAAGTAGTACTTTGTATTACTTGAATATTTCCAACCCAGTCGGTCATCGTAGGGCCATGTCAAGGACACTCAATTTATTTATAAATCGTCCATATGGAACTGTATCAAAGATTTTGCTGAAATCTAAATACGCCACAACTAATTCTCTCTGGTTACCCAGTCAAAGAAATCAATCAGATTTGTCTGACAAGACCTGCCTCAGATCCTGCAAATCCATCGAATTACGAAACTTTCAATGTCCTCTGATTTTTTTTTTTCTTTATTCCTTCCTCTTTCTAAATGTGTCTGTGTTTTGGTGATTTTGCTTCTATAACTATATCACAGAGGTCAGACTAACAGGCCTGTAATTCATAGCCACCTCCTTACTGTGACTGTTGTGGAGAGGGATCACAATCACCCTTCCCCAGTCCTCCGAGACCACTCCTGATTTAAAAGAAGCATCGAAGAGGTCAGAGCTGCCGGAACTTAAGTCCTGTGATAATTTATCTCTCTATATAAAAGGCAACACCAACGTTCTATGAAGCCTCCAGCCGGAAGTGTGAAGGGGGCGAGATATCCGGTTTCCCTACGAGTGTCTGCCCCGCCCTCTCTGTAACACAGTCAGTGAAGGAAAACAGCAGAGCACGAAATCAAATCGCTGGCTCTGTAACAGTGAAGGACTCAGAGGGGGGAGGGGAGAGAGGCCAGAGGGCAGGGACACACACACTCCCACACTCCCACATGCACACAAAAGAAAACATTGCTAGCCCCCGTTTCATTTGCATCAGAAACGGGGCTTTTTTACTAGTTTAATAATAAACTAATGCAAATTGTAAACCATTAATATAAAATTATCCAAAAATAATCACAAGTTGTGCTGGCGTATTTGCATAGTGATGAGATGCAAAACATGCATTTGCATATTTTGCATCTCATTACTACCTATATCGCAGTGACTTAAAATATCGTTGTGGTATTTTTGATCAGACGGCGTTAGGCCATTAAGTCCCAAGTACCACGAGCCATTTGATATACAGTATCTAGATTTTAAGAAAAAGCTTTGATAAAGCTCCTCATGAGAGACTCCTGAGAAATTTAGAGTCATGGGATAGGAGGCAAGGTTCTGATGTGGACTAGGAATTGGTTATTGGACAGAAAAAAGAGGGTAGGTTTAAATGATCATTTCTCTCAATGGAGGAGGGTGAACAGTGGAGTACCGCAGGGATATGTAATGGGACCAGTACATATTTAACATATTTATAAGTGATATGGAAATCAGAACAACGAGTGAGGTGATTAAATTTGCAGATGATACAGAACTATTCAAAGTTGTTAAAACACGTGCGGACTGTGAAATATTGCAGGAAGACCTTAGGAAATTGGAAGACTGGGCCTCCAAATGGCAGATGAAATTTAATGTGGACAAATGCAAGGTGATGCACATTGGAAAGAATAATCGAAATCACAGTTACCTGATGCTAGGGTCCACCTTGGGGGTCAGCGCTCAAGAAAAAGATCTAGGTGTCGTAGATAATACGCTGAAATCTTTTGTTCACTACTACTTAGCATTTCTATAGCAGTGTGCGGTGGCGGCCAAAAATGCAAACAGGATGCTAGGAGTTATTAGGAAAGGGATGGTGAATAAGACTGAAAATACTATAATGCCTTTGTATCACTCCATGGTGCGTCCGCACCTTGAGTATTGCGTACAGTTCTGGTCGTTGTATAGCGGAATAGAAATGGTTCAAAGAAGAGTGACTAAAATGATAAAGGGGATGAAACTCCTCTCGTATGAGGAAAGGCTAAATAGGTACTATGGCTCTTCAGCTTGGAAAGAAGACAGATGAGGGGAGATGATTGAGGTCTACAAAATCCAGAGTGGTGTAGAAGTAAATTGATTTTTTACTCGTTCCAAAAGTACAAAGACTGGGGGACACTTGAGGAAGATAGGAAATACTTTTAAAACAAATAGAAGGAAATATTTTTTCACTCAATGAATAGTTAAGCTCTGGAACTCTTTGCCGGAGGATGTGGTAACAGTGGTTGGCATATCTGGGTTTAAAAAAGGTTTGAACAAATTCCTGGAGGAAAAGTCCACAGTCTGCTTTTGAGACAGACATTGGGAAGCAAATGCTTGCCCTGGGATTTGTAGTATGTAATGTTGCCACGATTTGGGTTTCTGGCAGCTACTCGTGACCTGGCTTGGCCACTGTTTAGAAAACTGGATACTGGACTAGATGGACCATTGGTCTGACCCAGTATGACTACTCTTATGTTCTTATGACTTAAGGCCCTAATGCTGCTTGATGTAAGCTCTTTGAGCAGGGACTGTCTTTCTTCTATGTTTGTGCAGCACTGCGTACGCCTTGTAGGGCTATAAAAATGCTAAATAATAGTAGTAGTAGTAGTAATGCATTACAACGTATAATGCAAACCCAAATGAAGAAAAACAAAAATCAAAAGAAAGCACACCAATAATTCAGACCAGTACCTCCCTAATAATTACATTTGATGGTGGGATCTTATCTGTTTCTATTTAAGCTTTCCATTTCCATTTATTTAGTCTTATATCCCACATCATCCAAATTGAGTTTGCTTCTACGAGGCTTACAGTGCGACAGACTCGGTTAACCTGGTTTTTACATTATATCAGGAACTGCAATGAACAGATTTACAATGTAACAGTTGCATTGTAAGACAGAGGCTACAATTAAAAGGTTAATAGCAAAGATTAAGAGCTATTAAATACAAGAGTCCATGGCGTAAGTAGAGCACATACTGAATAATAGAGTAATTGTGTGTTATGGAGAGAAAGGTTCAGGGTCGGTATGTAGGGAAATGTCATTGTTGAGTCAATCAAAGAGTAACTAGGAGCCATTGTGGGGCCGTGTTCACCTTAGTAAAGGGACCCCTAAGTTAATTTATGCTTAATATTCTGTTTAGAGTACATGATATTTGCAGAGCGTATTAAAGAAAACATTATTTATTTAAAAAATGCTGCCTGAACCATGAACTTAGGCTTGGTAGTGTTCGGTTTATGGAGAACAGGAACAAGGAATCCTTTATGGGGCTGAATCTTCCATTCAGGTGACAATGCCATGTTTGCCTGCTGCTTGACTGCTACGTATTGTAATACGAATACGTTTACAGTTTTTAGAAACAGCAAACACGGTAGCGCTGGATTTATTCCCAGCCCTTCGTCTGTGAAGGTACATTGATAAAAGCCATTCTTATATCAACACACGTAAACACTAATCTAGGTACATTTGTGTATCTCTTCCTGCCCTCGTACACCAGCAGTTTCTAACTTACGTAGAGCATCCATGTGATAGGATATGTCACCACTCTAGTGAATCTACTCAAGAAAACTATTTTCTTCAAGGCTTTTAAACATTTAAATAGAATTAATTATAAAGGAGTCTGGAAGAAGATGCTTAATTAGAGAAAGTTAAGAGGCCCCAGGGGGCCTGGAATGGCTTTTAATTATTCTTTTCTTGGAGGTAGCCAGGCCATTAAAATAACATAAATGGGAAGGAATAATTAGCTTCACACTGGCCTAGTATGATCCTTTAATCTGATATGTTACATTTGAATAAGAATTAACACTTCTTGATGTGAGTTCAGAGAGGACTGGACTGTAATTGTGATTTATATATATTTTTTTCTGGACTTTCACAAACATCTAGTAGACATAGAGGGGCATAATCAAACGAAAACGTCTATCTCCATGGGCGTTTATCTCCAAGAACGGGTCCGTGAAGGGGCGGACCGAACCGTATTTTCAAAAAAAATAGACGTCTATGTTTTATTCGACAATTTGTGAGCTGGGCGTTTTTGTTTTTCAGCGATAATGGAAAATGAAAGCGCCCAGCTCAAAAACGAATAAATCCAAGGCATTTGTTCGTGGGAGGGGCCAGGAGTCGTAGTGCACTGGTCCCCCTCACATGCCAGGACACCAACCGGGCACCCTAGGGGGCACTTTTACAAAAACAAAAAAAAAGGTAAAAGAGCTCCCAGGTGCATAGCACCCTTCCCTTGTGTGTTGAGCCCCCCAAATCCCCCTCAAAACCCACCACCCACAAGTCTACACCATTACTATAGCCCTAAGGGGTGAAGGGGGGCACCTACATGTGGGTACAGTGGGTTTGGGGGGCGGTGTGGAGGGCTCCCATTTACCAGCACAAGTGTAACAGGTGGGGGGGGGATGGGCCTGGGTCTACCTGCCTGACGTCCACTGCACCCCCTAGTAACTGCTACAGTGACCTGCATACTGCTGCCAGGGAGGTGGGTATGACATTTGAGGGTGAACATAAAAAGTTGTGAAACGGCATATGTTTGTGGTGGGAGGGGGTTTGTGACCACTGGGGGAGTCAGGGGAGGTCATCCCCAACTCCCTCCAGTGGTCATCTGGTCATTTAGGGCACTTTTTGGGGCCCTATTCGTGGAAAAACAGGGTCCAGGAAAAGTGCCCTAAATTCTCGCTAAAAACGCATATTTTTTTTCCCATTATCGGCAAAAGGCGCCTATCTCTGATCAGCCGATAACCACGCCCCAGTTCCGCCTTCACCACGCCTTTGACACGCCCCCATCAACTTTGTCCGCATCCGCGATGGAGTGCAGTTGAAAACATCCAAATTCGGCTTTCGATTATACCGCTTTATTCGTTTTTGTGAGATAAACGTCTATCTCCCGATTTGGGTCGCAATATAGGCGTTTTTCTTTTTCAATTATAAACTGGTTATTGTTTCATTTAATGTTCTGTATTTAAACGGCAAGGGCTTTCCTAGTCTTGTTTCCATTAGTACTTGCCCAGAGCAGGTGGGTTCATGAAAGGTTTTGCAATGCCAAAATCTGAGCAGTGATGAATAGATAGGGCAGCTGCAACTCTTCTAGCATTAGGAACTGGGAGGGAGGAAGGATTCACGCATCTGAACATGCAGACTTGCACAGGAAATGGACTGACACACAAAATATTGTATGGAATATATTTATGGCTGTGGCTTTATTCATAGAAACATGGAAAAATGTAGGCAGATAAAGACCATATGGCCTATCCAGTCTGCCCACCCATGCCATCTACTCTCCCTATCACTCCCTTAGAGATCCTATTATTGTTATTTGTTGCATTTGTATCCCACGTTTCCCCACCTATTTGCAGGCTCAAGGTGGCTTACAATGTTCCGTTATGGCATTCACCATTCCAGAGTAAAAGATACAATTGGTGTTACATAGAGAACATGGATGACATAATAGAATTAAGCAAACAGATATAGAAAGAAAACGTTCAGAATATAAGGTAAAGTGGTGATGTGTTATAATTACAATTATTGATCGTTGTGCTATGCCTTGTTGAAGAGATAGGTCTTCAGAGATTTACGAAAGTTAATTAGTTCGTAAATTGTTTTCAGGTCAAGTGGCAATGCATTCCACAACTGCGTGCTCATGTAGGAAAAGCTGGACGCATGTGTTAGTCTGTATTTTAGTCCTTTACAGTTGGGGAGGTGTAGATTAAGGAATGTGCGGGCTGATCTTTTAACGTTCCTGGGTGGCAAGTCAACAAGGTCTAGCTTGTAGGCCGGGGCATCTCCGTGAATGATTTTATGAACTAGGTTGCAGACCTTGAAGGCAGTACGTTCTTTAAGTGGAAGCCAGTGTAGCTTATTCCAAGCTCTTTTGAATTCACTTACTGTTTTCATCTCCACCAGCAGGCTGTTCCACGAATTTACCACCCTTTCTGTTGAGAAGTATTTCCTCAGGTTACTTCTGAGTCTGTTCCCCTCATTCTATGCACCCTCGTTCCAGAACTTACCTCCTGTACATTTATTCCATATACGTATTTAAATGTGTCTCTCATATCTCTCCTCTCCCGCCTTGCTTCCAAAGTAAACGTATTGAGATCTTTAAGTCTGTTCCGTACGCTTTATAATGAAGACCAATGACCATTTTAGTAGCTGCTTTCTGGACCATCCTGTTTATGTTTGTTTGAAAGCAGGGTCTCCCGAATTGTACACAGTATTCTAAATGAGGTCTCATCAGAGTCTTATACAGGGGCGCATTGTCACCTCCTTTTTCCTAATGGCCTGTCCTCTCCCTGTGCACCCAAGCATCCTTGTAGTTTTCACTACTGAAATTTCTATTCAGCTAGGGTTACCATATTTTGTCCCCCAAAAAGGAGGACTTATGCTCCGCCCCCCACCATACACCCCATCCTGCCCCCTTTCACACCCCGCTCTGCCCCCTGTCACATTTCCCCTCCCCCCTGTCACTCATCCCCCTCCCCTTACCTTACTACTGCCCTGGTGGTCTAGTGACCTCTTCGGGGCAGGAAAGAGCCACCTCTTTCCTGCCCTGCATGCATCCTTTCTGTTGCTGATCTCGGCGCCATTGACTTGGTTGCACCTAAGTGTTGCTGCACCAAAGCAACTTTGTACGTATATTCTGTAACTGGTTAGATGCACCTCAAGGTCATGGAGTGGAGGAGTGGCCTAGTGGTTAAAGCACCAGGCGTAGCATCCAGGGGTGTCTGGTTCAAAATCCCACTGCTGCAGCTTGTGATCTTGTGTAAGTCACTTAACCCTCCATTGCCTCAGGTACAAAATTAGATCAGGAACCCTCCAGGGACAAGGATATACTCAGTGTACCTGAATTTAACTCATCTTAAGCCACTACTGAAAAAGGTGCTTAATCTAAATACGTAGAGGGGCATAATTGAACGAAAACGCCTATCTCCATGGGCGTTTATCTCCGAGAACGGGTCCGTGAAGGGGCGGACCCAACCGTATTTTTGAAAAAAATAGACGCCCATATGTTATTCGCTAATTTGTGAGCTGGGCGTTTTTGTTATTCAGTGATAATGGAAAATGAAAGCGCCCAGCTCAAAAACGAATACATCCAAGGCATTTGTTCGTGGGAGGGGCCATGATTCGTAGTGCACTAGTCCCCCTCACATGCCAGAACACCAACCGGGCACCCTAGGGGGCACTTTTACAAAACAAAAAAAAAAGGTAAAAGAGCTCCCAGGTGCATAGCACCCTTCCCTTGTGTGTTGAGCCTCCCAAATCCCCCTCAAAACCCACTGCCCACAAGTCTACACCATTACTATAGCCCTAAGGGGTGAAGGGGGCACCTACATGTGGGTACAGTGGGTTTGGGGGGGTTGGACGACTAACGCATTAAGCAGCACAATTGTAACAGGTAGGGGGGGGGATGGGCCTGGGTCCACCTGCCTGAAGTCCACTGCACCCCCTAATAAGTGCTCCAGTAACCTGCATACTGCTGCCAGGGAGGTGGGTATGACATTTGAGGGTGAAAATAAAAAGTTGTGAAACGTCATATTTTGTGCTGGGAGGGGGTTTGTGACCACTGGGGGAGTCAGGGGAGGTCATCCCCGATTCCCTCCAGTGGTCATCTGGTCATTTAGGGCACTTTTTGGGGCCTTATTCGTGGAAAAACAGGGTCCAGGAAAAGTGCCCTAAATTCTCGCTGAAATCGCATATTTTTCTTCCATTATCGGCGAAAGGGCGCCCATCTCTGTTCGCCCGATAACCACGCCCCAGTTCCGCCTTCGACACGCCTTCGACACGCCTTCGACACGCCCCCGTCAACTTTGTCCGCATCCGCGACGGAGTGCAGTTGAAAGCGTCCAAATTCGGCTTTTGATTATACCGCGTTATTCGTTTTTGTGAGATAAACGCCCATCTCCCGATTTAGGTCGGAACTTGGGCGTTTTTCTCGTTCGATTATAAGCAGGGTAGTAACATAGTAAATGACGGCAGATAAAGACCTGAATGGTCCATCCAGTCTGCCCAACAAGATAAACTCATTTTACATAGTATGCGATACTTTATACCTAAGTTTGATTTGTCCTTGCCATTCTCGGGGCACAGACCGTAGAAGTCTGCCCAGCACTGTTCTTGTATTAAGTTCAAATAAATAGATTAAAGAGTTGGCACTAGGGGCCAGATTCAATAAATAGTGCCCCTGCTCAGTGCTGTTCTTAAAAGGGTGTTTTGGAATGAGCCTAACAGGGATTTGCACACCCAACTTTGGAGGTGAGGACTTACACCAACTGAAACCTGATGTAGATTCGGACCCACAAGCTGGGCATGGATCCCTGGAATTCAGAAACGCTGAACACATCTTTAGTGAATACTTATGCCCTTCCCATGGGTTACGTGCGAGAAGATTTGGGTGTGGATCATTATAGAATCGCATGCAGACAGATTCATGCACAAATCCAAATTAGTGCCAATTAACGTCAATAGTTGCTTGTTAACAGCCAATTATTGATTGTTAATGGCTCATTATCTAATTTATTTGTGCTCGGATCTCAGGGCGCCACTTATACATTCAAGGGGTAAATGTACCCCATTGGGGTATCTTAATTTAGATAGTACTGTATAGAATTTGCCCCTATAGAGCCCTTACAAGATCCTGGTTCTGTCCCATCAAATACATTCCTTCTGTCTTCTCTAAGACCCCTTATTCCATGCTTCCTCTTCATTGCTGATAACAGCATCTCCTTATCGTCCCCTCTTTCCTCCAAGTTTACCTTGACACCAGTTGGACCTCATTTTTCAGTGTATTTGCCCCCACATTCTGGAACAACCTTGTTTCTATGGTTTGTTCCTTCCATGTGACTGATTATCCGTTGGGCTGATCTTCAAGCTTAAACCATTCAGTCCACCCAACAAGATAGACATGCTTGATGTTGAGCCGCCCTTGCCATTTTCAGGGCACAGACCATAGAGGTCTGCCTGGCACAACTACTGGAGTTGCCGTTGAAGCCCATTCCAGCCCAACCAGATCTATCTAGCCATAATTGGGACACAGACCGTAGAAATCTGCTCAGTACTAGCATTGCATCCCAGCTACTGAAAAGTTGAGTAAGACGTCTACAAAACGGTGGAATTCTACTTGTAAGTAGACTGCATAGTTGCCTCAATTCGCTCCCTTGCGGTAATTCAAGTAATGTGGATAAATAAAAATAATTATGGCAAGTAGAAACCAGTAAAAGTGTTTTCAGTTTCACTGTGGAAAATTTAGCGGATGTGATGGGAGTTGAGACCACGCTAAGATTCGTGTCTTGTGTCTACATTGTCAGTGTACAACTGAGCTCCGGCTGAAGGATGTGAAGAAACCAAAGAGGGGAAAAGTATTGCCACAATCCCACCATCTGCCCGGGAGATCTAAAATTTCCAGTGACTGCTGCTATCTGCAAATCCTTAGCATTAATTTTATATCTGAGCAGTGAATTTTTCCATTTAGAATCAGTCTCATGAGACCTGCAAGAAAAGGCGATCTCGGAAGTCCTGTTTAAAACTAGTGAAGTCCAATGAAAGAGGTGTCACCGCCTGCACCAAATCTGCGTTACTGCAAAGTAGAAATTTACTGCTTAGAAAATAGAAAGGAAACTCCTGGTTTTAATGAATTCTCATTATATTTTAATCACTGTTTTCTCCGGCAATGCACAGTAACTGAAAACATTTTCTGGGTGACAAAAAACAGATGGCATTGTGTATATACAGCTCATGAGAAGGGATGTGCATTTATTTGAAATGACATGTGAAATATCAACATTTTCCAGGTCGTTTCACATCATTTTAAACACATAATGACAGGAAAAAGAAAAAATTCATTTATTTCCATGTCAATAGTATGCTGTATTGCTCGATATTGTGCAACTATCTCCCAGAGTTTATATAGCATGCCTAGAGTTATGTGTGGTTCTGTGCATAAATCTAGGCGTATTCTATACGTGCATAAGCACATAAGTACATAAGTATTAACATACTGGGAAAGACCAAAGGTCCATCGAGCCCAGCATCCTGTTTCCAACAGTGGCCAAACCAGGTCACAAGTACCTGGCAAGATCTCAAAAATGTACAAAACATTTTATACTGCTTATCCCAGAAATAGTGGATTTTCCCCATTTAATAACGGTCTGTGGACTTTTCCTTTAGGAAGCCAGCCAAACCTTCTTAAAAATCCACTAAGCTAACCGCCTTTACCACATTATCCGGCAATGAATTCCAGAGTTTAATTACACGTTGAGTGAAGAAAAATGTTCTCCGATTTGTTTTAAATTTACTACATTGTAGCTTCATCGCATGCCCCCTAGTCCTAGTCCTAGTATTCACATCTACCCATTCAATTCCACTCGTTATTTTATAGACCTCTATCATATCTCCCCTCAGCCGCCTTTTCTCCAAGCTGAAGAGCCCTAGCCGCTTTAGCCTTTCCTCATAGGGAAGTCGTCCCATCCCCTTTATCATTTTCGTCGCCCTTCTCTGCACTTTTCTAATTCCACTATATCTTTTTTGAGATGCGGCGACCAGAATTGACAATATTCGAGGTGCGGTCACACCATGGAGTGATACAAAGGCATTATAACATCCTCATTTTTGTTTTCCATTCCTTTCCTAATAATAACTAACATTCTATTTGCTTTCTTTTTATAGGCCTCTATCATATCTCCCCTCAGCCGTCTTTTCTCCAAGCTGAAGAGCCCTAGCCGCTTCAGCCTTTCCTCATAGGGAAATCTTCCCATCCCCTTTATCATTTTCGTTTCCCTTCTCTGTACCTTTTCTAATTCCACTATATCTTTTTTGAGATGTGGTGACCAGAATTGAACACAGTATTCGAGGTGCGGTTCAGTTGGTGCAAATGGCCACACCTAAAGCTAGGCTTGTGCCATTCTATAAATAACAACAGAAACCCGCTTTGTTATTCTATAAATAACTTTAAGCCTAACTTTAAGCACGGCTTATAGAATACACCTTTTTTCAGCACCACATATAGAATCAAGCCCTAGATGTGTACAGGTAGATAATTTCATCGTGTCCTGTTTCCCTTGTCATTGCTTCGTTCAATTTTTACCTTCTGTCTTATGGGAGCGATGTCATTAAGGGGGTCTTTTACTAATGTGTGCTAGCGTTTTTAGCGCACGGTAAAAATAGGTGCACACTAAATGCTAGAGACGCCAATGTATTTCTTTGGCATCTCTAGCATATAGCAGCGTCTGTTTTTAGCGTGCACTAAAAATGCTAGTGCGCCTTAGTAGAAGTCCCCCTTAGAGTGTGCGTTCTTCTCAAAGATTGCGCAGTCCTTTGAAAGTGTGACTATTTACAGAGAGTGCTTGCTCTTTCAAAAGAGTGGGCAATTTTTCACATGTGCGTGCATTATTGATTGCAAATGAAAACAAAACAACATGGAATTTCTGGTTTTCTTCTGCTCATTTTTGTTTGCCAGCAACCTGAAACGACATAGGATATGTCTCTTCAAGTGAGTGCACACCCTAAAGTTTGTATTGCAAACAAGGGGACCCTTTTACTAAGGCACGTATGCGCCTATGCATGTCCAACACGCGCCAGTTTGAAACTGTTAGATAATAGGAAAGCAGCGACATGAGAGGAGCGGCTGCAGAGCCGACAGCCAATGCCTGATGGCTGCTTGCGGTGCCGCGCTTGCTGTTTTTATTTTTGTAGTGGCCGCTGCTGCACAACAGGAGAAGCAGCAGTGGCCGTAAATGGGAACTGGTGCCGCGTGTTTCGCGGGAGACTTGGCAGGTCTGTTTGGGTCGGTGGGCCTGGAGGGAAAGTGGCTGGGCCTGGGTGGCAACCTCATGGGGGGTGGAGGGGGGAGCAGTGGCTGCGCCAACCTCGTGGAGGGGGGAGCGATGGCGACCTTGGGGGGGTGGAGGGGTGAGCGGCGGCTGCAGCAACGACCTTGGGGGAGGGGTGCGGCGGCAGGGACAGGGCCTAGTGCTGCTATCGTGCGGTTGGTCAGTGCTGCGTGTGACGGGTAACTCACTTTGATGAGTGGAGGAGTGGCCTAGTGGTTAGGGTGGTGGACTTTGGTCCTGAGGAACTGAGTTCGATTCCCACTTCAGGCACAGGCAGCTCCTTGTGACTCTGGGCAAGTCACTGAACCCTCCATTGCCCATGTAAGCCATATTGAGCCTGCCATGAGTGGGAAAGCGTGGGGTACAAAATGTAACAAAAATAAAAAAAATGATGGAGGCTGCTGGTTGGAGTGATGAAGGAGATCCTCGCTGCTACAGAAGTCTTTTCTTGAGGAGGAGTTGTTGTTGGAGCTTGGAGAAAGTCTGATCAGGGTGTGTGTGAAGTCCAGCAGAGAGGCAGGAGGCAGATCCCAAGAGAGAGAGTTGGGCGTTTTCCAGGCTTTTTATATTTTCTTGCTGGACCCTAGGCTGAAGTCAGGTGGGGTGTCTGAGAACTGGCGTCATCTGGTTTTGAGATGGGGCCTGGTAACTGGTCACATGTTTAATGACATCATAAGACTTTCTGTCTGGACATCTGCTGTGATATACACATCCATTGTCTGAGGGTAAGTGGGCTTCTTTTGTCTGATTAGATAGGTAGACGGGCTTTTCATTGTCTGAGAATAGGCGGAGTTTCACTGTCTCTGAACAAGGTGTGAGTACTGTCCATCTTCAGATTTTTGTTCTTTGGAGATATGTTGATGGACTTAGGTATCCACCCAGCTAGTTTTTGTTATCAGTAGTTTCCAGGGGGGAAGGGGAAGATGAAAGTAAAGTCTTTGCAGCGGTATATATTTTATATAAACATTTGTATCTGATCCAGCAAAATCAATAACTGACAATTAAACTCATATCACGCTACAGAACTACCGCCCGGCTACTGCGTGCCTTGGGTGGTAATTCAATTTTTTACATTTGTCTGATACACGCCCTAAAAAAATAGTTTTTATTTTCTAATGCGCAGCGCTAACTGGGCAGTAATCGGCAGTGTACGTGCGCTGATGATTACCGCCTGGTTAATGCGTGAGACTTTACCGCCAAGTCAATGGGTGGCGGTAAGGTCTCAGGCCCAAAATGGATGTGCGCCAATTTTTATTTTGCAACACGTCCATTTTCTGCCAAAATTTTAAAAAAGGCCTTTTTTGCAGGTGCACTAAAAAATTGAACGGCGCGGGTCATTTTTCGGCATGCCTTAGTAAAAGGACCCCAAGAAGCAATAGTATGAAATGAGCAGCTAACAAAATTAATTCATGCAGTAGTCCAAAACAGTTAGTGGATATAACTAAGTGCCTATCAGAATATTTCACTTGCCAATTGGCTACCTATAAAAGACAGCTGGACTGTTGGAGAGCCACTGGGCTCTAACAAGAGCTAATATTCATCACTTGCTTCACATGTACTGTTTAAATTTCTTTTTTCTAAAATAGATTTTATGTATTTAGCACTAGGTCTGTTACAGAAAGGGGAAAGTAAAACTGAAGTGCATTTGTGTTCCTTGCTTTACCGCTGCCAGTCTTCGCCTTCCCGACACAACCTATTGTACACATAAGAACACTTATACTTTTCCTGCACCACACAACCTGCAACAGGACTTCATTCGTTAAGGATTTTGCAGTTTTCATCTTTTCTGTCTCTGCTGAACCCAGCTCCCTTGCTTACCTACCAATAGAAAACCAGGAACACATCTCAGATCAGCCTTGGAAAGAAATAATGAAGCAATATAAGATGAGGATGGTGGGGAGAACGTTACTTCCCGTGGAATGATGCAGGGCCAGTCCTGGTTCTCTCCTTTAAAGGTCAAGGGGACGGTGCTCGCCAGAAAATCAGAAATGATGGTTTGTTGCATCGTCTGGCTGCTTTGCAGATACATGCGATGCGATGGATATGAATTTATTGTCATTGCAACACTTCAGCATCAGGAATCAATAAAGCTATGATTGTTCTACATCATAGTTGGTAGGGCAGCAGGTGGTTTGTGCCTACGATGTTTATTTCTGGAGTTCT
Organism: Microcaecilia unicolor; assembly: GCF_901765095.1. Taxonomy (NCBI): domain Eukaryota; kingdom Metazoa; phylum Chordata; class Amphibia; order Gymnophiona; family Siphonopidae; genus Microcaecilia; species Microcaecilia unicolor. Next base: position 369,556,406 of record NC_044034.1, read on the forward strand.
GGATTTCTTTGATTTAAAGGATGTCACATGGGCTTGAACGTCGCACTTTGATATGTCTTTCATCCTGTGGTTCACTAAGGTGAAAAATGATTTTCATTTTATGCTACCCAAGATGAAGAGTGAGTGAAAGCTTTGAATTAATTGTAAGGGTGTTTTTGGAGGGTTTTGTTTAAATTATCAGTTTTCTCTTGCTCCTTGAGCTTCCCATTGAGTCGAAATAAACTTCAGTTGGGTTTTACTACTTTCAATTACAAGTACTGGAGGGGAAAGGAGAGAGTTCTCATTTGCTGCTGCTTTTAACTCCTTACTTGTTCAGTACCCATGTTTTATCATTCCCACCATAGTAATTATCTGATCTCTCATTTGTCTTGTTTGTCTGTCCTAATTAGAATGAAAATTCTGTTGAGCAGGGACTGTCTCTTCATGTCCAGCGTACAGCACTGCAGACGTCTAGTAGCACTATAGAAATGATAAGTAGTAGTAGTCGTCTTTGGAATTCCGGAATCTTGCTACTCTTTGGGATTCCGCACAGAATCTTGCTACTCTTTGGGATTCCACACAGAATCTTGCTACTCTTTGTTCTTATCCCTTATTTGTCCTGTTTATCTGTCCTAATTACATTGTAATCTCTGTCGAGCAGGGACTGTCTCTTCACATCCAGTGTATAGCGCTGCGTACGTCTAGTAACGCTATAGAAATGATAAGTAGTAGTAATAGTAGTACATTCGCTCCCAACTCACTTAGCTCACTCACTCTAATGGAAATACTGTAGCTGGGGTCAAACACTAGGGCTCCGTCCAGAACTTTTCATCAAAGCTCTCATGAGATAGATTTATATACAACCTAGGCAGCACATGCAAACTATCTCATGGGTGTTCATTGCTATAGAGACAATGTTCACGTGTAAAGACAAATGTATAATGGCTAGACTTAATTATGCATTTGTCTTTACACGTGAACATTGTCTCTATAGCAATGAACACCCATGAGATAGTTTGCATGTGCTGCCTAGGTTGTATATAAATCTATCTCATGAATATTCATTGAGGATATTCCAAAACAGCAACTGGCTGGGTGTGTCCCAAGCATTGCGTTGGCTTTGAGGATTGCCTGCTCCATCTGATCCCTCTGACCTTGAAACCAGAAGACCCAGCTTGAGCCAGGGGTGTGTCCCAAGCATTGCGTTGGCTTTGAGGATTGCCTGCTCCATCTGAGCCAGGATGGTGGTTCACAACACTGCCACTGAGCTATTGAATGAACAAATTGTATTGGATACAGAATGTACTTTCTTTAGGAAAAAAAAAAGGGTATATTCCATAGACCAGAAACTTTCTTATCACTGCGTGAAGCCACATCAACCTTAAAAACGCTGTTGAATTTAAATTAATGTTTTATTGTGTTCTCGTGTTTTCACTCCAGACTAATCCAAACAAAAGAGACCTGTTACCGACCTTTATGCATTACAAATCTTTTCTCAAATTGCTGCCAAATGACTTTTCATGTTGCATTACCTTCCCAGCTAATGCCTAATCTAGGTAGGCTCCGGGTTATTAGAATGAATATTCTAGCATGTCAACAATGATGTAGCTTCAGCGATGCACAATTGCAATACATCCCTGAAGTCGTAACATGCTGTGCAGGACTGTTAAACCGCGGCTGTAATTTTTTATGAATTTCAGAAGGCAAAATAGGGTATGTGCTCGATCATAGCTATGAATTTCAGTATTTCTAAACCTCTGCAGTCTGTATGTTTCTCATTCCATTACTTGGTTTCATTATCATTTGTTTTCTTCAATCAGGAGGGGATGGGGGTTGAAGGGGAGGAGCAAATTATTTCAGGGTCCATAGATACTATTACCCTGTGGATTTTGCAACAGTTTTCAAAACAAAAGCCCAGGCATATTTTCACTTGGCAACTTGCCACCAGGAATAGTAACGTTTTCAACATTTGCACCTGCTACGGGTGAATTTCCTTTGGCAATGGCCAAAAATGCAAACAGGATGTTAGGGATTGTTAGGAAAGGGTTGCAAAATAAGACCAAGAATAATATAATGCCTCTGTATTGCTCCGTGGTGCGAACGCGCCTCGAATACTGTGTGCAATTCTGGTCACTGCATCTCAAAAAAGATATAGTGGAATTAGAAAAGGTACAGAGAAGGGCAATGAAAATGATAAAGGGGATGGGAAGATTTCCCTACGGGGAAAGGCTGAAGTATCTAGGGCTCTTCAGCTTGGAGAAAAGACGGCTATGGGAAGATATGATAGAGGTCTATAAAATAATGAGTGGAGTGGAATGGGTAGACGCCAATCACTTGTTTACTCTTTCCAAATATACTAGGACTAGGGGGCATGCAATGAAGCTACAAATTAGTAAATTTAAAACAAATTGGAGAAAATATTTCTTCACTCAATGTGTAATTAAACTCTGGAATTCATTGCCAGAGAATGTGGTAAAAGTAGTTAGCGTAGCAGGGTTTAAAATGGATTGGATAGCCTCCTAAGAGAACAGACCATATGCCATTATTAAGATGGGCTTGGGAAACTCCACTGCTTATTTCTAGGATAAGCAGCATAAAATGTATTGTACTGTTTTGGGATCTTGTTAGGTACTTGTAACCTGGATTAGCCACTGATGGAAACAGGATACTGGGCTTAATGGACCTTTCGTCTGTTCCAGTATGGGACAAAACCAACAAAACCAAAACACGATTGGACATAAATTACCTTTTTCCTCCTTATGATTTGTAAATCTGACTGTCATGCACAAACCTTACTCTACCACAACTTCACTTTGTATTTGTTCATACCGTTATTGGCGATCACCTCTACGGTACTATGTAAGCCACATTGAGCCTGCAAATAGGTGGGAAAATGTGGGGTACAAGTGTTACAAATAAATAAAGTACATGCTAAGATGTGTAAATTTACCCCTAAATTATGCATAGAATTTAATAAAATCAAGTAATTGTCTATTTCACACTACCCCATCAGATCTGGGTACCTGGACTGAGTGGAGGTTTTCCCAGGGTGGGGCTGGGGAGACATTTGTGTTTACAGACATTTTGGAAAACGCATTAGCACAGAAACTAGAGGTTGCTAAAGAGCAGATGGATACGTCAGCGCATAGATTCCCTAGAGTAATTTTCAAAACAGGAACATGCTCCAACTTTCATGTTGAAAATTCTTAGAAGCAGAGACAGGAAAAAGTCTCTGCATTCGTTTTAAGCATGCGCTCAGTTCTAATTAGGGCTTTTGATTTTATAACACCCCCAATGCAAAAATAAAATAAATTATAATGAAATAGGTATTTTCTCAAAGAATGCCTGGTTAGCTGTAAACTAAACACCTATGTTTTATCAGTTATAAGCACCTAAGAATCTTAGCTCTCGCTATAATGTACTGTACCTGATACTCTTCTCTTGTGACACCTTTTCATTTGATGTTTGATTATTATATTTGTTATTGTTGTTGTTGCATGTTCTGATGTTACGTGGAGGGGCATTTTTGAACAGGAAAGAAGGTCATTTTCGAAAAAGAAAAGGTCTATCTTTTCTTTTCAAAAATACTATGGACGTTTTGTATTTTGGACATTTTCTGATTTGGACGTGTTTTTTTATTTTTTTTTTAATCCATTTTGGGGAAAAAAAAACTTCCAAGTACAAAACGTACAAAATCAAGCCATTGGGATGTAGGAGGAGCATTTTTTTTTTTTAAGTAAACTGGTTCCCCTGACATCCCAGGACAGCAATAGAGCAACCTAGGGAGCACTGCAGTGGACTTCATAAAATGCTCCCAGGTACACATCTGACCATTGCTCCCTTACCTTGTCTGCTGAGCCCCACCCAAAGCCCGCTACCCCCAACTGTACACCGCTACCATACCTAAGGAAAAGTCCATAGATCGTTATTAAATGAACTTGGGGGAAATCCACTATTTCTGGGATAAGCAGTATAAAATGTTTTGTACGTTTTGGGGATCTTGCCCGGTATTTGTGACCTGGATTGGCCACTGTTGGAAACAGGATGCTGGGCTCGATGGACCTTTGGTCTTTCCCAGTAGGGCAATACGTATGTACTTATAGCCCTTACGGGTGAAGGGGGCACCTATATGTGGGTACAGTGGGTTTCTGGTGAGTTTTGGATGGCTTGCTGTTTCCTCCACAATTGTAAGGTAGGGAGAGGTAGGAGGCGGTGCAGTGCAGGATGTCAGACTCACAGAAACAGAAGCCTGCGCAGCCGCGTTGCTGATCTGGAAGGGCAGGTTTCTACATGGAATGTTGCTAGTGGAGGAGTAGCCTAGTGGTTAGTGCAGCGGACTGATCCTGGGGAACTGAGTTCCATTCCCACTGCAGCGCCTTGTGACTCTGAGCAAGTCACTTAACCCTCCATTGCCCCTGGTACAAAATAAGTATCTGAATATATGTAAACCGCTTTGAATGTAGTTGCAAAAACCTCAGAAAGGCGGTATATCAAGTCCCAGTTCCATTTCCCCCCTTTCCCTTTCTGGCTATGGTCACCACCTTCCCACACTGTTTCTCCACCTTGAGATCTTCTGCTCTTCTGCTTTTATGTTGAGTTGTTGATGTCTTCTAGTTTTGTTTATGTCAGTGATTGAGATACTGTTAAGGAGTGGAGGAGTGGCCTAGTGGTTAGATCACTGGTCTTGACATCTAGAGGGGGCTGGTTCAAATCCCACTGCTGCTCCTTGTGATCTTGCCTGAAGTACAAACTTAGATTGTGAGCCCTCCAGGAACAGAGAAATGCCCTGTGTACCTGAATGCAACTCACCTTCAGTTGCTACTGAAAAGGTGTGAGCAAAATCTAAATAAACAGAATACTGTAGACTCCTGATAGTACTTCTGAGGCTTTTTCCTTCCTTTTTTTTTTCTAAAAACAATGGTAATTGCTGAATATACATCTAAATAAGTTGTTTGTCATATGCAGAATGTGGCCAGTATTTCTCTTGGAGCAAATTACTCCAAATGGGTTCGTTTTGCGCATTTTATGAGGAGAATGAACCTTGCTGTGCTGGTTCATTTATCTTCCAATTTGACCACCTGGCAAACTGTCACTCACATCAAATGTTTTGCAAGGTCTGCAAACTTCCTGTAAGGTTTTAAATAGACCTGTTCAGAAACTGAGCACCACAGTTTTATTCACTTAATGCTAGATTTTTGCCACACTAGCATGGTTTATAATAATAGCAGACACAGAAGCCAAAAACCAAGCCCCTGCTGAAATCTCCCACTGACTGTTTAACTTTTAACTGATTAGAAGAGGGGCTTTCCAATCCCCCCAAACCCCAGCACAGAAAAAGGGGTCCCCTCCTGATCCCCTCCATTCCAGCAGCATCAACTCCAAACAATTTCAGGAACCCTCCCAACAGATATTGCCCATGTCACCAGGAAGAATCCCCCTCCCCCCTCCTCGACATGTATCCTCTTTAGATATCCTCACCCTGCATATCAGGGTGCATATTCCCTTTAGAACTCCCCCCACCCCACCTCTGAACCCAGCTCTTAGTTCAGAGGAGCAAAATCTTCACAGGCAGAAGGAATTGGTGCCTTCCAGCCTGCTCTGCTGCTTTCCCCAAATGGTACCACTATGATGTGCTTCTCTATAAATGAAATGCTGTCTACATCATGTTTGGGGATGTGCCTCCTAGCATCGCCATTCAGTGGTAGCTGGTGCTCAAAGGAGGGTTCTGGAATTCCTCCAGCCTATGAAGATTCTGGGGAGACCTGCTCTTGAAAATGTAATTCCTGTCGGGAGAATATTCCTGAGGTGCCTGCAGGACACCTGTTGGGAAGAGAAAGTAATAATGTGCTATGGAGAGATGATTGTGAAAGTGTTTATTTTGGGCCAAGCTGATTTCTTTGCCCTCCCCCACCAAGTAGGAGACCTACCAGTTCTTTATCCTTGTCCCCGGAGAGGTCAAGAGAAATAAAACACACGCACACAAGATAAATATATACAAATCAAAGGCCTTTGGGAGAGAGAACTGAGTGTCTCACATAATGGTGGCATTGAGGCCACTCAGAACTGTCTCACAATTCCTCAGGTCCTCTGCATTATGTCATACATTAACTGGTTACATCACAAATCATGGGACACAAACTTTGAAACAAAAATTATTGGCTAGATTATATTCTGCTTACATCTGCAAGTTCAGGGATCCAGGGTACTTTCCAAAACTGCTAGTAGTTCCAGTAAAGTCTAACATTTATAGAAATGCGGAAATATCATACATTTTTCCATATTACATCTGTATGCTCAGACATCTGCATATTTCCCTCTTACTTCCCTATTCCCTTTCAAACCTGTGTGCTCTTAGTGACTTCCCAGAATCTGAACAAAATTCAACAAGTGTCAGCCATCTGTAACTAGGTTAAATGCATCTGTCCTGCTGTGTCCTAAAATTATCTCACATTTTTATTGTTTAACTCTTGATATTCCCTTCTGAGCTGGGGGTGCTATCATTTTCATAGTACATCCTTAATATCATCAATTGATGCAATAATGTCCAGGGGCAGAGGACAACCTCTTTCTCTGTTGCAAGTGGAAGAGAAAATGCCCAATACTAAGGGCCAGATAGTAAAGTCCTCAGTACAAAAATAATCAACAGGTCTGGAAACAAGTGCCTGGAAAATGGAGGTGCAGTGAGAACAGTAAATCTGTTTTGCATACAGTGCAATCCCAGTAAGATATCAAGGGTCCATCTTAATGTGCATTAAAGGCCATTGTACATGGTGCACTATTTCAGTCTGTGCAAAATGAACTTATCTTGCATGTTAAATTTTAATATGTAGACCCATTCATCCCAGTATTTTAATATCTAGATCTCCCTGCACGCCCCCCCCCCCCCCCCCAGCCTATCTCCTGCTCCTGTGTGCTGGAACCACGTTAACTCTCTTCTATTGCACAGGTTTTTCTTCCTGCCTCATCACCTCCCATGTTTGCGGAAACAGGAAGTACTTCACACAGGAGGCGGGACGAGGCGGGAAGAAGGACCTGTGGCTGGCAGAGCAGAGTGATAACCCGGCACTATGACACACAGGAGCCATGCTGGCATCAGGTGGACCCCCCTTGGGGGCCAGGCCCTGGGGAATCTTCCCCGCTCCCACTTCCCCTCTTGGCAGCCATGTCTGACACATTTGTGGGCAAGTGTACATATAGGCACATTAATGGTTGTGTTGTGTACATTTACAAGCACAAGGGTGCATGAATTTGACACCCAGTTCATAGACTTACCCTATATGTGACTGTTAGAGCCAGCTAAAAAGCCAAATAGAGGGCGCTTATGCAACATTTCCCAGAAACCTCCCTTATTCTATATATGGTGCTCAATTGTGGGTTTGATTCCAAGATGCACGCAGAACTTAATTGACTAATGAACCATTAACGAGCAATAATTGGATGCTAACAACCAAATATTCATGTTAATTGGCATCCGTTGGGATTCAGGCGTACTAAAACCGAAATCCCATAATGCACAACTCAAAGGGGGTATGGCCAAGGGAGGGGCATGGGCGTGTCTGGGGCGTTCTGAAAAGTTGCGCACATTGTTACAGCGTTCCCAACTTGGGCACCAGCATTTATTCCAGGTTTCAGCAGGCATAAGTCCGGTGCCCCATGTTAGGGCGTGGGACTCAGTGGTAAACATGATTCACGCTTAGCGTCAATATTTAATTTTCTGATGCCCTTTTCTTTCAGTGCTATTTATAGAATCCAGCCCCAAGAGTCTCTGCACCACATTTAGCTAACAGGGGCTGTGATAGATTTCATTCATCAAAGCTGAAATGATTTTCCAATAGGACTTTTTTTTTTTTCCAAGTCTCAGTCTTGAATGAATCGAGCCCTCAACCAACGTTGCTTTAAGCCATTAGTGTCTTTTGTCTGGACTGCACAGCACAGGTTGTGTTTCTGGCTCATGACAGCTGTAATATTAAAGTAATTTGAGCGTGAGAGGGATCTGTTGAACTCTAATTCTTTGTGACCAAGAGGAATTGCTGTTTATCTTGTGGGGACCTAGAGATAGACATTGTTTTCTGCTTGAATGAGCCGCACAACAGAGTGACAGAGTCGTTCCTGTGTGACTCAAGGTCACTGTTCGGAATTTGTGCAGAGGGAAAAATAGATACATGTGAACAGTGGAGTGGCTGTGGATGAAAGAAACTTAACTGATACAATATAATCCACTGCACTCAAATCTTCCCTTTTGTTCTTTTAATGTTCTGTTCTGAAGAACGGAATATTTCCTCCATTCTGTTTATTTAGCCATTTATTAGGATTTATTTACCGCCTTTTTTGAAGAAATCCACCCAAGGCAGTGTACGGCAAGATCAATCTGGACCTAGGCAATGGACAGTTCCAGCTGAAAAAAATATTAAAATTGCAGTCCACGTTATTCTATAGTATACTACTTACAATGCAGTGGCGTAGCCAAGGGTGGGCCTGGGTGGGGCCAACATGAGCAGTGTGTATTCGTTGCTGCTCGCTGAAAGTGAAAATCTGCTATTTAAAAGGTATACGGGGGAGGGGGGATGTTTGAGAGACCATATGGCATGCAGGCGAGAGAGGGAGAGACCAAATCATTTGTGGGACAAGGTGAAGTTCTTCTGCCCACCCATCTTGGGCCCAGGCCCACCCAAAATTGGGTGTCTGGCTACGCCCCTGTTACAATGTCAACTCAATGCACAATAAACATATTAATAGATAGCACTGGATAAAATTAGACATGGAGCATAGAGACATAAGATAGAATAAAAGGAGTTATATAGTGTTTAAAAAAAAGGTGTGGACAAGTTCCTGGAGAAAAAGTCCATAGTCTGTTATTGATATGAACATAGGGGAAGCCACTGCTTGCCCTTGGATTGGGAGCATGGAATGTTGCTACTATTTGGGTTTCTGTCGGGTACTTGTGCCCTGGATTGGCCACTGCTGGAAGCAGGATACTGGGCTTGATGGACCTTTGGTCTAACCCAGTATGGCTATTCTTATGTTCTTATGTTCTACAAAGGGAACTAACTTAAAGAAAGGTGCATATGGAGTCAAAAAGGTGCATGACAGTGATCTCAGCTAGGGTAGGAGTGGATAAAGCATGTCCTGATGCAGTATGCCCAGCCAGTGTCACTCGTTTTGTGTGTGCATGTGTGACTAGCAAGTTAGTTACTTCTTCCATTAAAGGCTTGGTTGAAGAGCCAAACTTTCAATTGCTTCCTGAAGTAGAGATAGCCTTGTGTTAAGCGGAGCCTTTTAGGGAGTCCATTCCAGAGTGTGGGGCAGGGGTGTAGCTAGACAGCAGCTGTTGGGTGGGCCTAGACAAGAAGTGGGTGGGCACCAAGTGTTCTACCCCCTCCCCCACCAACGTAAAAATATATCTCAGCTGGCGGAAAAACACTGCTGTCCACCTTGGCGCCGAAAACTGAGCATGCGCAGGCGCCAGCTTAGGAAGCTCAGACTGCTGAATTGGAGAGCAATGTTTTCAGCACCTTCGGGGGGAAGTCTTCAACTGGCAGAGCTTGGGATCCCCACCAGCTACCACTAAATGAGTGCTGCTGTTAGGTGGGCCTGAGTCCTAAGTGGGTGGGCCTCGGCCCACCCAGGCCCACCTGTGGCTACGCCACTGGTGTGGGGGCTACTCTGGAGAAGGCTCACTTGTGGGTATCACATCATGTCATGTTCTTTGGAGAGGGTGTAGTTAGGGATACTCCTTGGCAGGACCTTAGTGTACTTGGAGGTGTGTAGAGGGTGATCCTGTTTTTCAAATACTCTGGCCCATTTTTTAAGGGCTGTGAAAATCAGACACACAATTTTAAATTTAGCTTTGTTTTGTACTGGTAGCCAGTGAAGTTTTTTCAGGAATGGTATGATGGGATCACATCGCTTACAACCTTCCATCACTCTTGCTGCAGCTCTTCTGTATCCATTGGTGCAAACCCTTTGTAGTCAGACTAATGTAGAGTGCATTACAGTAATCCAGTCTTGATGTTATCCAGGGCCAGTGTATAGGGGGAGGGGCAAGCAGGGCAGCTGCCCTGGGTCCCACAGCTCCAGGGGGCCCCCATGGTCTGTCATGTCTTCCTTTTCTTGCCAATTCGAGGTCCCTTCTCCACCACCGCCAACTCCAGGCTCCGCCCTTTCTGCCTCGCCTCACCCCATGCTTGGAATAAACTCCCTGAGCCCATACGCCAGGCCCCCTCCCTGCCCATCTTCAAATCCTTGCTCAAAGCCCACCTCTTCAATGTCGCCTTCAGCACCTAACCACTACACCTCTATTCAGGAAATCTTGACTGCCCCAACTTGACATTTCGTCCTATAGATTGTAAGCTACTTCGAGCAGGGACTGTCCTTCTTTGTTAAACTGTATAGCGCTGCGTAACCCTAGTAGCGCTCTAGAAATGTTAAGTAGTAGTCCCCTTCCTCTCATCTTCCCCATCTATCTTACATCATGTTTCTGTTCACAGGGAGTTCCCTCTGCTGCGTTCTGTCCCCTTCTGATACAACTTCCTGTTTCCGCCTGGGCAGTACACAGCAGAGGTACAGTGCAGGGGCAGCCTCAGGCAACATATCAAAATCACTGCCACTCTGGAAACCCTTAAGTTAAACAGGGAAGGTGAGGGTAGTGAGAAGGGGGAAAGATGGTAGACCATGGAGAGGCCCTGGAGCTGTTTAAAGTACACTGGGGAAATGGAGAGAAAAGGGGACATGCCATACTGGGAGTGGGTAGAGGGGATGGAGGAAAAAATGTTGGGCATTGAAACAGAGAGGAGGGGAGAGAGAGAGAGATGGCAGAGAATAGGATAGAGTGAGGGAAGAGAAAGGGAGAAACGTTGGACCCAGGGGTGGTTGGGATAGATGCTGGATAGGAGGGCAGTCAAGAAGAAAGAGATGTTGGACCCAGGGATGGAAGGGAGGGAGGGAAAAGGAAGAGAGAGATGCTGGTTCATGTGGGATAGAGTGGGGTGGGGGAGGGAGCAACATTCCACATGTGGGAATTCTTTCTCTGATCCTTCTACTTACCATAAGACATACTCAACCCTGCAACACTTCACTATCAAAGGTCGTATTTATTTATTTATTTGTTTCATTTGTATCCCACATTTTCCCACCTATTTGCAGGCTCAATGTGGCTTACAATACATCATGAATGGTGAAGGCATGTAAGAGAATGTACATTTAGTATTACAGAAGGATCTTGGTAACATGATAATGATAAGGCATGATAGTAGTTTAACAAGCAAGTGTGATAGACAGTTCTGGATATCTGTATAGGAATTCACATTTTTTTAAATCTTTGTGGTATGCTTTGTTAAAGAGATGGGTCTTCAGTAGTTTACGCAAGTTAGTTAGCTCATAGATTGTTTTTAAGTTGCGCGGCAGCGCGTTCCAGAATTGAGTGCTTAGGAAGGAAAATGTTGACGCATGTGTTAGTTTGTATTTTAGACCTTTGCAGTTGGGGAAGTGAAGATTAAAAAATGTTCGGGGTGATTTTTTAGCATTTCTGGGTGGTAGGTCTATCAGGTCTGACATGTAGGCGGGGGCGTCTCCGTGAATGATGTTGTGCACTAGGGTGCACACTTTGAACATGATGCCTTCTTTAAGTGGGAGCCACTGTAGCTTTTCTCGCAGGGGTTTGGCATTTTCGTGTTTTGTTTTACCAAATATGAGTCTGGCTGCAGTGTTCTGAGCTGTCTGGAGTTTCTTGATTATTTGCTCTTTGCAGCCAGCGTAGAGTGCATTGCAGTAGTCTAGATGACTGAGTACCATCGATTTTACCAGGTTGTGGAAGACGTTCCTTGGGAAGAAAGGTCTTACTCTTTTCAATGTATTGAACATTGACAAACCCTTTTTACCTCAAACCCAACCTGATTGAATCTTATCTTCCCTATCCCACTATAACATTTTTCTACTATTCCCGTACCGGACTTTATGTAAGCCACATTGAGCCTGCAAATGTGTGGGGAAATGTGGGATACAAATGTAACAAATAAACATACTACAAATCCTAGGACAAGAAGTTGCTTCCCATGTCTGCTGTGTAAGGTTATAAAATTAGAGACAGAGTCATATGCACTTACGTGTTCAGTAGCAGGTTTTGACTGGAGAAGTGCTGTTTTTTTGGAGGGGGGGATGTTGGGCCACCAAATGCAAAAATATTGGATGAAGAAGTCAAAATCCACCAAGATTTTATCCGTTAGTAAAAGATGACCCTAGGAACATTCCAGAGGCAGGACCTACCTCCGTATTGTGGAAATATTTAATTGCTGCATAATGTAAATACATGTTTACCATTTCTGAGGATTATAAAAATGGCAGACCTGGTTCTGAACGGCTAAACTAAGTGCTTATGTTTGGGACACACATATTTAACTGCCCTACCTAAACAGAAAACCCCTCTGAGTTGCCCCTGCAGGTTTCAATGTTGCCCCCTGTAGTATCTGGTAGGTGCTGGTACCCATCATGTGTTAATTAGCCGTATAAGGTTGGCACTTACTGTAGATGTCTCACTTCCGTTTACGGAGTGGTTTTTGGAGCAGTCCTGTGTTTTCTTGCTTTATTTATTGTTATATATGGGAAATGCTGGGGAGAAGCTCCATCAAATTTATAAATGAGCAGGTTAGAAAATCAGTTTTGTTATTGAAAAAGTGATGTGTGGTAGCCGTGTTAGTCAACTTTTAAAAGCAATCAATAGATAGAAAATAAAATAAAACATAGAAAAGAAAATAAGATGATACTTTTTTTTATGGGACTAACAATACATTTTCCGGCAGATGATCAAAAGCCCCGCGCTGTTCCAAACAGCGCTCTAAAATAGCGCTGGAACAGAACGGGGTGCTATTAGACCTATGATCAGGGATAATGCATGCAAATTTAAGCAGCGCAATTATCTCTGATGATGGGGTAGAAGTGCGGGAGAATTGTGCCTGAGCACGCGCTCAGCACAATCCTCCCGCACTTGTTTGACAGGTCTGGGCTGGAGACCAATGAAAAGAGAAGGACGCCCATCTTTAAATCGGAAGATGGACGGCCTCAACTGCCCTGTTGCAGGGACGGCCAAATTTCAAGGGGGTGTCGGAGGTATAGCGACAGGGCAGTTGAGGACGTCCAAAACTTAGACGTTTATGCAATGGGCAGTTAAGGACATCCAAAATTGGATGTTTCTATGAGAAAGACGTCGTTCTCATAGATACATCCAATTTTGGACGTCCTTAACTGCCCATTGCCGAAACATCCAAAATTTGGACGTCCTCAACTGCCCCGTCACAGAAACGTCCAAATTTTGGACGTCCTCAACTGCCCTCGCTGGCAGGTTTGCTTTAGGGGGGAATGGGGGGCCTGCCAGCATGCAAATGCATGCTGGACAGGGCTTACCATTCCTCCCCAATGATCTGCAAACCCTAATGCCAGCTCGGAACTGGCGTAGGGTTTGTCGCGGCCAGCGACCCAATCTTTGCCTCGCTGGACACTGATCATTGGGGATGAATGCGTTAAGCGCTGATTAGCATGCATTTGCATGCTACTTGCGCTAAGAGCCCTCGAGCGCATTGTTTCATGTGCTCGAGGGCTCTGATCATGGGGCGGTAGCAAACGCCGGCGCTAGGATGGCGCTAACAGCCTCTAGCGCCGGCGTTTGCTTTTGATCATCTGTTTGTGATTAGCTTTGGAAGGTAGCCCTTCTTCGTCAGATCAGAAATAAGCAAATGTTGATCAATAACAGTATATATAAGTGAAACATCAAAGCATTCCAGTGACAGTCTCACAGGATGAGGGTGAGGTGGGTTAGGTGAGAGACAGGGAGAGTCGAGTGAATGACAAAGCAGTAGAATTTTATGGTTTATAATGGGCTGGAAAACCCAGATCTTTGTTAAGTCCTGTCTGGTGGGTGTCAAAATATTTAATCATTCTGACTTCAAAGGTCTTACGTTCCTGGATTGTCTTAAAGTTTCCCTTTAGTATTCTCACCATAAAATCATTGATACAGAGTTCTGGTTTCGTAAAAGGAATCTTTAAGAGTCGCAAAATGAAGCTACTCTGCAAAAATAGCACTTTACTGTATCCCATGGCCAAGGATTGAGTGCTGCAGTAGTACTGAAGTAGTGGGAAAGTGTCTTGTTACCCCAGGTGCTGGCTGGCTGCACTTAACATCAGCTTTTCAGTTCTCACTATCTCAGCACCATATTAAAAACTTAACAAAGAGGACCTGGTTTCTAAAACAGAATTCATTTCCAAACAGCCCCACCCCCTAGGGTGATTACAGGGCTATGTTATAATGTTCTGTGGGAAATCTCCTTTGAGACCTAGTCTCCTGCCTTGTTACAGGACACAGCAGGTTATTTTCCTGCCCTTCTCAAGTTCATGCAGATGCTTTCTCTCATCTGTCATTACTGATTCTGTCTCCCTCTTCCATTGCACTCTAAAATTCCTTCTGGTCCATTTCCTAAAGCATGCAGAACACATTGGAAAAGTTGTGGACTAATGCTTTCTTTTTGTGGATTTCTGAAGAAATCAGATGTAAAGGTTGTGTAGAGGCTTTTTGTCTTCAGTTTCATTTTGGGGATTTTATAAGCTTTTATCATTTTTTTTAAATGTTTTTCACAGACATTTCTTGGAGTAGCCTAGTGGTTAGTGCAGTGGACTTTGATCCTGGGGAACTGAGTTGGATTCCCACTGCAGCTCCTTGTGACTCTGGGCAAGTCACTTAACCCTCCATTGCCCCCGATACAAAATAAGTACCTGAATATATGTAAACCGCTTTGAATGTAGTTGCAAAAACCCCAGAAAGGCAGTATGTCAAGTCCCATTTCCCTTTCTCTATTTGAGATTCTACATGGAATGTTAATGTTGCTATTCCACTAGCAACATTCCATGTAGAAGCCTGCCCTTGCAGATCAGCCGCGCAGGCTTCTGTTTCTGTGAGTCTGACATCCTGCACGTACATGCAGGACGTCAGACTCACAGAAACAGAACCTGCGTGGCCGCATTGCTGATCTGCAAGGGCAGACCTCTACATAGACTGTTGCTAGTGGAGGAGTAGCCTAGTGGTCAATACAGCGGACTCTGATTCTGGGGAACTTGGTTCAATTCTCACTGCAGCTTCTTGTGACTCTGGGCAAGTCACTTAACCCTCCATTGCCCCTGGTACAAAATAAGTACCTGAATATATGTAAACCGCTTTGAATGTAGTTGCAAAAACCTCCGAAAGGCGGTATATCAGGTCCCATTTCCCTTTCTCAACCCAGTCTACATTACACATCCATCCAATTGAGTTTTCAGGATATCCAAGGATGCAGTGCATGCAAATCTGTCTCATGCATATTCATTGTAGATATCCTGAAAACCCCACTGGCTAGGTGTTCCCCAGACACTGAGTTGAGAAGCTGCATTTACATACTTGCATTCAGTTGTTCCTTATCAATTGCCTTCAAGCCTTTTGTCTTACAAGGAGGAGCCGCTGACTGAACCTAAGCCAGATCATTTTGTATCAGGGAGACTAGGTGGACGTTCGCTGGGCTAGTTGTTATCGCGTTCTAGAAAAAAGGTCCTTTTTTAAGGGACCAAAAAATGGACGTGCGGCAAAATAAAAACCAGCGCGTGTCCATTTTTGGCCTGAGACCTTACCGCCACCCACTGACTTAGCGGTAAGGTCTCACATGCTACCCGGGCAGTAGGCATGCAACACATGCCCACTGCTGTTTACCGCTGGGTAAGTGCCATGTGATAGAAAAAAAAAAATTTCCACCACGTGTTTTCGCCATGGTCCAATTTCAGAATTACTGCCCAGGGTTACCTAGTAGTGGGCAGTAATGTCGATTTGGTGAATGCTGAACACCCGTAGGCCTTTATGCGCCTTTGAAAAAGTGCCCCTTATTGGAATATACCTGTATTACCATTGCAAAATACATCAAACCATACTCGGAACACACCCTTCTTATATCTGAGCATCCCATGGACATACACGGATAAACATCACCTGTTGTAAAATCACTGCTTACATGTGTATACCAAATGGCATGAACAAATGACAGTTTTTGCACATGAAAGAGGACAAGCATAATAGATAAGAGAGTAAGGAGAGTTAGAAAGTAAGGTGACTGATTTAAAGAAAGTTGCACATGAGTTCAGAGAGATGGTTAAATATTATCTCAGAACCAACTATAGAACTACACAAGTGGTGTGGAAGACACAACAAAATCTAGAACAATCAGAGAAATCCACAAAATGAAAAATGACTCTATTTATAGGGAAAAGGGCCTCAAAGAGCTCTGAGATCAACAACTAATCTCAAAGAGCTAAAACAGACACAATGGTCCTCTCATCATCGTAGGCCAAAAAAACCCTACAAGCACCACTTAACAAAGTTAAGTGTAATTGTATATATTGGATATCGGATTTTGCTCCAGTAGTCATCTACACACTAAGAACTGACATACCATCACTTAAAATATTATTCTTTTGATGTATTTTTTGACCACAGAATAAGATTTTTCAGATCTGTGACACTATAGGGTTTTTTGGCCTACGATGATGAGAGGACCATTGTGTCTGTTTTAGCTCTGTGAGATTAGTTGTTGATCTCAAAGCTCTTTGAGGCCTTTTTCCCTATAAACAGAGTCATTTTTCATTTTGTGGATTTCTCTAATTGTTATAAATATTATCTCAGCTAGGGTAGGAGTGGATAAACATGTCCCACTGCAGTATGTCTCCTCAGCTCGAAACCTTGGGGTCATCTTTGACTCTTCTCTCTCCTTCTCTGCTCGTATCCAGCAGATTGCCAAGACCTGTCGTTTCTTTCTTTACAACATCCGTAAAATCCGCCCCTTTCTTTCCGAGCACTCTACCAAAACCCTCATCCACACCCTTGTCACCTCTCGTTTAGACTACTGCAATCTGCTTCTTGCTGGCCTCCCACTTAGTCACCTCTCCCCTCTCCAGTCGGCTCAAAACTCTGCTGCCCGTCTCATCTTCCGCCAGGGTCGCTTTACTCATATTACCCCTCTCCTCAAGACCGTTCACTGGCTCCCTATCCATTTTCGCATCCTGTTCAAACCAGGGGCGTAGCCAGCCTTCCGTGGGAGAGGGGTCCAGAGCCCGGGGGAGGGGGCACATTTTAGCCCTCCCCCCGGCGCCGCCCCCCCACCGCCGACATTGCTGCCCCCCCCTCCCGCCGCGAACCCGCCGCCGCTGCAGCCTACCTTTACTTTTGCTGGCGGGGGATCCCACTCCCCGCCAGCCGACGTCTTCTTCTTAGTCGCTTCCTGTTCTTCAATTTGTTTGCTGACGTCCTGCACGTTGTACGTGCAGGACGTCAGCAAACAAATTGAAGAGCAGGAAGGACTGGGAAGACGTCGGCTGGCGGGGAGTGGGATCCCCCGCCAGCAAAAGTAAAGGTAGGCGGCGGCGGGGGCGGGTTCACCGGGAGGGGGGTCCTGGGGTGAATCTGCGGGGGCCCCGGCCCCCTCAGGCCCCACGTAGCTACGCCACTGGTTCAAACTTCTTCTACTAACCTATAAATGTACTCACTCTGCTGCTCCCCAGTATCTGTCCACACTCGTCCATCCCTACATCCCTTCCCGTGCACTCCGCTCCATGGATAAATCCTTCTTATCTGTTCCCTTCTCCATTACTGCCAACTCCAGACTTCGCGCCTTCTGTCTCGCTGCACCCTATGCCTGGAATAAACTTCCTGAGCCCCTACGTCTTGCCCCATCCTTGGCCACCTTTAAATCTAGACTAAAAGCCCACCTCTTTAACATTGCTTTTGACTTGTAACCACTCGCCTCCATCTATCCTACTCTCCTCCTTCCTGTATTTGATTTGCTTACTTTATTTTTTGTCTATTAGATTGTAAGCTGTTTGAGCAGGGACTGTCTTTCTTCTATGTTTGTGCAGCGCTGCGTATGCCTTGTAGCGCTATAGAAATGCTAAATAGTAGTAAATAGTAATAGTAGTATCTGCAGCCCGAGTCAATCCTTGTGTGTGAGAGTACACAAACAAGTTAGTTACTTCTTCCGTTAAAGGCTTGGTTGAAGAGCCAAGCTTTCACCTGCTTCCTGAAGTAGAGGTAGTATTGTGTTAAGCGGAGCCTTTCAGGGAGGGCATTCCAGAGTGTGGGGGCTACTCCGGAGAAGGCTCGCTTGCATTGTGCTTGGCCCCTTACAGCACTGGGCCCTGAGCATCTTCCCCTGTTGCCCGTTGGATAAAATTGTATTGATGACAGAAAGGTCTGAGCATGTTTCAACTGTGTACCCTCTCTCTCTTGCCCATTCAGCAACAGTTTGACATCCCAGAAGGCAGACTGTTTGGTGTTTCCCCGATGGAAGCTGGCTTAGATCTGGACGGTTACCAAAATTCACTAGAAGAAGTCCTCTCGTGGCTTCTCTTAGCTGAAGATAGCTTACGAGCACAAAAAGACATTTCCTTTGACGTGGAGGAGGTGAAGGAGCAGTTCCATGCTCACGAGGTACGTAAGCTAAATAACATATCTCTGTGTTCTTTTTCCTCGCGAAGCTGATCCTCCAGTTATGATGATAAAGCCTGCCTAAGACTTCCATTATGTTTGTAGATTCTGTGAGGAGGAAAAGCTGTAAATTGTGGAAGGAGCTATTCCTTTAGGAGTGTTTAACGCAACACTCTTAAAGAATTCTTTCACTCTTTCTCAACCTGATTCTGAGAAATGTTGTTTTCAGATGAAGTTGCTGTGAAACCGCTGACTATTCTTGCACATAATGGATTGTATACAATTGCATGCAATAAAAATGTGATGGGAAGTGTTTTGCAGTATAGAAAAGGGCAGCTTGATTTCTTATCTGTCCCTGGAAGTAGATCCCTGGTGTCATAGCAAGCGTTTATGCAATATGGAAGAGTCTTCCAGTCTAGAAGTCGCCTGAATTTAGTCACTGCTTACCTTCTCAAGACTGGAGTCCTGTTATTATGATTCTGCTAGACAGGCAGGGGAATGACTGGGACTCGCTTCTGATTGGCCTGTTAGGGATTGAGCTGACATCTGAGGCAGCAGACATCAGAAGTCAAATCTGTTTAAATCTACCTTACCCTACAGTCCATGCTTTAGCGTTGATCCCTGTTAGCTGCAGCCTGTTACCCTTATGCGGAATTAGGGTGTAGATTTGTTAGTTACTGCAGAATGCCTGAGCACATTAGCACCTAACACAGCTTATTTAAAGTGCCCCTTAGTTAATGGATAAACCAGTGGTTCCCAGATTTGGTCCTGGAGGCACCCCGGCCAGTCAGGTTTTCAGGATACCCACAATGAATATTTATGAGAGAGATTTGCATACAGTGGAGGCAGTGCATGCAAATATCTCTCATGAATATTCATTGTGGATATCCCGAAAAGCAGTGGAGACAGTGCATGCAAATTTCTCTCCTGAATATTCATTGGGGATATTCCCAAAAAGCAGTGGAGGCAATGCATGCAAATATCGCTCATGAATATTCATTGTGGGTATCCCAAAAAGCAGTGGAGGCAGTGCATGCAAATCTCTCTCATGAATATTCATTGTGGGTATCCCAAAAAAGCAGTGGAGGCAGTGCATGCAAATCTCTCTCATGAATATTCGTTGTGGGTATCTCGAAAAGCAGTGGAGACAGTGCATGCAAATTTCTCTCATGAATATTCGTTGTGGGTATCTCGAAAAGCAGTGGAGACAGTGCATGCAAATTTCTCTCATGAACACTCGTTGTGGATATCCCGAAAAGCAGTGGAGACAGTGCATGCAAATTTCTCTCATGAATATTCGTTGTGGATATCCCGAAAACCTGATTGGCTGGGGTGCCTCCAGAACCAGGTTTGGGAACCACTTGGATAAACTGAAAAATAAAAGTATCTGAAATGCTTGATCATAGTTCTGCAGCTCTACAATTAAAATAACGTTTATATTCTATAAGTATACAAAGTGAGATTTTAGCTGATATTAAAGCTGTTTCTTTTGCAGTACTCCCTGTTCAGATTGGGTGTTTTTTTCTGTTCATAATAGGGATTTATGATGGAATTAACAGCTCACCAGGGACATGTTGGTAATGTGTTGCACGTGGGAAGTCAGCTGCTAACATTTGGGAAACTTTCAGATGACGAGGAAAATGAAATTCAAGAACAAATGAATCTGCTCAGTTCTCGGTGGGAAAGTCTCAGGGTAGCCAGCATGGAGAGACAAAGCGGGTAAGTGATTTACTTGGGAGAGTGTGGGAAGGGACAGGACATCTGTGCGCATTCATTCGTTCACCTATGGTGGCATCGGGGAAGACGGATCTTGGACAACAATTTCGAATGAGTCGTTCTTTATGGTCAAATTCACTGCTCTGTCCATCCGTTATTGAGTTTTATTTAACCGACAAGGACCGACTCCTGACCAGTTAAATGGTGCTTAACTGGCTATCTACCTCCGCTGAATATTCCCAGTTAGAGGTTAAATTGGCTATATCACATAATATAGCCGGCTATCTACTAATAACCAGCACATCGCCAGCTAAGTTTGGTGGCCAAAATTGCAGGCCTATCTTTGGCTGGTTTCAACTTAACCGGCCAGCACTGAATATTGACTTGGCTGGTTAAGTTGAAACTGATGAAAAATAAACTGGATATGCAAAGTCGGTCACTGGAAACATCCCAGCAATGAATATCTATAGTAACGTAGAGGGGCATTTTCGAAAGAAATGTCCAAGTTGCGATTTGGACGTCTTTGCAAAATGGCAAAATCCAGGGGCGGGGAAAACTGTATTTTCAAAACAAGATGGGCATCCATCTATCATTTCGAAAATATTGTCAGAGACGTCCAAATCCTTAAATTTGGACGTCCTTGCTTTTGGACATTTCTGACTTTCGGCGATTTTCCAAACCAAAGATGTCCATGCCAAAAACGTCCAAATGCAAGCCGCTTGGACGTGGGACGAGCCAGCATTTGTAGTGCACTGGTCCCCCTGACATGCCAGGACACCAACCACGCACCCTAGGGGGCACTGCAGAGGACTTCATAAATTGCTCCCAGGAACATAGCTCCCTTACCTTGTGTGCTAAGCCCCCCAAAGCCCACTACCAACAACTGTACATCACTACCATAGCCCTTACAGGAGAAGGTTGCACCTATATATGGGTAAAGCGGGTTTGTGTTGGGTTTTGGAGAGCTCGCTGTTTCCTCCACAAATGTAACAGGTAGGGGGTCCGCCTGTCTGAAGTGCACTGCAGTACCCACTAAAACTGCTCCAGGGACCTGCATGCTCTGTCATGGACCTGAGTATGGCATCTGAGGCTGGCATAGAGTATTTTTAAAGATATTTTTTGAGGGTGGGAGGGGGATAGTGACCACTGGGGGGGAGTATTGAGAGGTCATTCCCGATTCCCTCCGGTAGTCATCTGGTCATTTCGGGCATCTTTTTGTGCCTTGTTCGTAAAAAAAACAGGTCCGGGTGAAAACGTCCAAGTGTTCGTCAGGGACATCCTTGCTTTTTTTGATTATGGCTCAAAGACGTTCAAGTGTTAGGCACCCCCAAGTCCCGCCTTCGCTACGCCTCTGACACACCTTGCGACGGAGTGCAGTTGGAGACATCCAAAATCGGGTTTCGATTATACCGATTTGGTCGCCTCTGTGAGAAGGATGTCCATCTTCCGTTTTATGTCGAAAGATGGACGTCCTCTTTCGAAAATGAGCCTGATAGTAACATACTTAATGACAGCAGATAAAGATCTGAACGGTTCATTCAGGCTTCCCAACAATATAAACTCATTTTACATGGTATGTGATACACTATATATGTATACCAGAGTTTGATTTGTCCTTGGCATTCTCAGGGCACAGACCGTAGATTGTCTGCCCAGCACTGTTCTTGTACTAAAAGTTCTGAAGCTTCTGGAATCCTAAAGTGTTACAAGATTCTGGAATCCCAATTAGTAGCAACATTCTATGTAGAACTCCAAAGAGTAACATAGTAAATGACGGCAGGTAAAGACCTGAACGGTCCATCCAGTCTGCCCAATAAGATAAACTCATTTTACATGGTATATGATACTTTATACCCGAGTTTGATTTGTCCTTGCCATTCTCGGGGCACAAACCGTAGAAGTCTGCCCAGCACTGGTTTCGCTTCCCAATTTCCAGTGATGCCACCCAATCTCCGCAACACTGGTAATTGGGAAGCAAAACCAGTGCTAGGCAGACTTCTACGGTCTGTGCCCTGAGCAATGGCGTAGCCACAGGTGGGCCTGGGTGGGCCAGGGCCCACCCACTTAGGGTTCAGGCCCACCCAACAGTAGCACACATTTAGTAGTAGCTGGTGGAGATCCCAAGCTCTATCAGCTGAAGACTTCCCCCTGATGGTAAGCCAAGATGGAAAGAAGCGTTTTCTCGCCAGCTGAAATATTTTTTTGGTGCTGGTGGGGGAGAGCACATGGTGCCCACCCACTTCTTGCCTAGGGCCACCCAAAATCTGTTGTCTGGCTACGCCCCTGGCCCTGAGAATGGCAAGGACAAATCAAACTCGGGTTTACATATAAAGTATGAACCAGCCAAGTCAATATCCAGGCTCAGGACCGACCGCAGAAGGCAGCCCAGCTCAATCCCACGATCTGAATACCGGCCCTTGTCTGTACATCTTAAAGTTGTTCCTTTGACACGGAAAAGCCATGCACATTAATACTGCGCATTTTAAACAGCCTGACCGTAACCAGGTTTCTGACCAGTTTATTGTCTCAAAAATGTGTAACCATACTGGGTAAATTCTTCTGCTCACAAATACTGATTGTAGAACCTGGTAAAAGTGGTCAAAATACGCCCCTTTGACTTTATGTTTAATGCTGGGAGTATAGAGGTGAGTTTTTGACATCCAAGTCTGGTGTGGAGTAGTGGCCTAGTGGTTAGGGTGGTGGACTTTGGTCCTGGGGAACTGAGTTAAATTCCCATTTCAGGCACAGGCAGCTCCTTGTGACTCTGGGCAAGTCACTTAACCCTCCATTGCCCCATGTAAGCCGCATTGAGCCTGCCATGAGTGGGAAAGCGCGGGGTACAAATGTAACAAAAATAAAATAGATACTATTGGAGATTCTACATGGAATGTTGCTACTATTGGAGATTCTGCATGGAATGTTGCTATTCCACTAGCAACATTCCATGTAGAAGGCTGCGCAGGCTTCTGTTTCTGTGAGTCTGACGTCCAGGACGTCAGACTCACAGAAGCAGAAGCCTGCGCGGCCACATTGGTGATCCGCAAGGGCCGACTTCTACATGGAATGTTGCTAGTGGGACTCTGGGCAAGTCACTTAACCCTCCATTGCCCCATGTAAGCCGCATTGAGCCTGCCATGAGTGGGAAAGCGTAGGGTACAAATGTAACAAAAATAAATAAAAAAATATCTCAAGTTCCACTAGTATTGCTGATTGAGAGCCGGTTTTAATATACTCTACATGGTGAAATGGATGTTTATGAGGCCAGCTACTTCATCCATTTTAGAATCATAAATGTCCAAAATATTAACAAATCAATAGGGAACATATATTCTTATGTTATGAAACAGCAGCATAAAGATTTATGTAGCGAAACCTGAATATTAATGTCAGTCATTTTACAAACATAAACGTTTAGTTCCCCCGCAGCTGTCACAGAGCTCGGCATTCCTTACCAGCTTCGCTAATCTGGGGGGACGTCAATCACCGGGAGACTAAGGAGCGACTTCCCCTAATCCCTGCAGAGGACCCTCTGCTCAGTAGTCACAACTTTTCTAAAAGCCCAGACATCCTGGGCAGTGAGTGTAAATCTCGACGTCGATCTTGTTGGACTTCTGAAAATGGGGAATACATGTTTATTTTCTAGTCCTGTCAGACCACACTCCCCTGCCACGTGCGTGTCTGAGAGTTTGGATGTGTGTATCCTGGGTTTCTAAAATAGGGATTTAGGTAAATTTTGGCCTTTTATCACACCCTGGTTTACCAGGGGTGTCGCTAATCTGCAGTATCATAAGAATAATGCAACTCATAATTATCCTGGTAAGTTACGTTATTCTAAAGCCTGGGAGCATTGGCCGCTAACATGTACTCTGATGCTCCCACAGGGCTGCCGAGGGGGGAGCGGGGGAGGGGGGGAATTCCCCAGGCCCGGGCCTCCAAGGGGGGCCCGGTGCTGGGGTCTCTCTCTCTCTCTCCTGCTCCTGAAGGGACCCGAGTGATCGCGTCCCGACAGGAGCAGAAGAGAGAAAAATCCGGCGCCGCAGCCGGGCCCCCCCTTGGAGGTTGGGGAGGACCTGGAGGAGCACCTCCAGCACTGCTCTTCAGCCCAGCTGAGCAGCTGCTTTTCCTTTCAGGCACGCATGCTCGGTTTTGAAACCAAGCGTGCCATCAGAGGAAAAGCAGGGGCAGGCAGTCAGCGCTAGACGAAGACGTCTTCTGCTGGAGGGGCTTCAGGATCCCTGCCAGCCAACAAAGTATTTCAATTGGGCAGCTCTAGGGGGTGGGCAGCGGAGACGATTGTGAGGGGAGGTCGTGATCTGGGGGGGGGGGGGGACTGCGGCCGTGTCTAGGGCCCGGTTAAGTCTCTCGGCGGCCCTGCGTTCCCAGGAAGCATTTTTTAAAGAGGCCAGAACATGAGGTGCCCACCCTTGTCCCCCAAAGGATCCCCAACTAAAAATGCCTCCAAAGAGGGACCCCTCCCTGTGACCCCCCTAGAGAAATCCCCTCAAAGAAACCCCCTGTCCATGGAGTCTTCCATCTCCTTACCCCCCTGTAGGACTCCTTCCTGGGCCTACCTTACATCTCTGCCTTATATTTCCTCACTGCTTCCCTTGTACTCTCCCTGACCTGTCCACTTTTAACATGGGCGGTCAGAGATGATGCATGCACATTACAAAAATTACTCCACTGTGGTAACCTATTTTAAAAAACTTGTGAGGAAAAGGCTTCAGAATCAACTGGGCTTAAAAAAAAAAAAACCCAGCAGCTCTTTTCTTTTTACGGAACTTCAAACTGGTGCAGCTTATCTACAAAGACTTCAAAAACTGGTACATTCACCATAAAGCAAAAATCACGTCCCAACAGGAGCTGAAGAGAGACAAGTGTGGCGTCGGGCCCACCTTAGAGGCTGAGGAGGAGCAGACCCAGGGTTCGGGGCCTCTGGTTTGGCTCCGCCAGCAGAACCCTTCCTCCAGCGTTGTTCTCCGCTGCATTGCCTGCCCTGTGGCTGCTTTTCTGCAACGTGAGGGTAGGGTTACCATATTTGCTCCCCCCAAAAAGAGGACACATGCCCCGCCCCACCACACCCAGTTCCACCCATGCCACGCCCCATCCCCACCCCCGTCACATACCGCCCGACCCTTTCACAAACCCCCTGCTTGCCCCCCCATCACATACCCCTAAGGGTGTCCTATCCTCCCCTCCCCTTACCTTACTATACTGCCCTGGTGGTCTAGTGACCTCTTCGTGGCAGGAAAGAGCCCCCTCTTTCCTGCCCAGAGCGCCTGCATACTGTTCCTTGCTGACTCCAGTCCCGGCGCCAATTCAAAATGGAGTTGACGCGGCCTTGCAAGCCTTCAACTCTCGGCGGCCATTTTGAATTGGCGCCGGGACCGTCAGCAAGGAACAGTATGCAGGCACTGGGGGCAGGAAAGAAGGGGCTCTTTCCTGCTCCGTTACACTAGACAACCAGGGCAGTATTGTAAGGTAAGGGGGAGTGGAGGATAGGACACCACTAGCCTCCTGGTTGTCCGGAAATCCACACAAACGGGTAGGCTAGCAAAACCCACCTGGTTACCTGGCCATGTCCTCAAAAAGAGGACATTTCCGGGTAAAACCAAACATATGTTAACCCTATGTGAGGGGAAACGCAGCTGCAGGGCAGGCAATGTGGTGGAGGATGGCTTCTGCAGGCGGGGATTGGGGACCCCCACTAGTCAAGGTATGTGAAGTTGCGGTGGGGGGGTTAGGAGGTGGGGCAAAATGTGCCTCCCCACTTTGGACTCTGCCCCCCATTTTTATAGTCTGGCTATGCAGCAGTCATGGAGGGGGCCTGCAGCAGCGACCCCACCCTGGGCCCAGCTCAGTCTCTCGGCGGCCCTGTTTACAGGCAGGCAAACAAACATGCAGAGCATGAATAGGCACCATAACTTATAGAACGCTAGAGGGTCTTTCTACAAAGGCGTGCTAGCGGTTTTAGGGCGCGATAAACGCTAGCAACACCCATAGACATATAAGGGTGACTCTAATGTTTAGCATGTGCTTAATTTTAGCATGCGTTAAAAACACTAGTGTGCTTTTAGTAATACATGACAGACTTGATCGACCTACCAACTAGAAACACATCTGAATCAACATGAACGTCCCTAAATCTGCACTACCCAAGCTGCAAAGGACTCAAATACAAATCGACTTACGCGTCCAGTTTCTCCTACATAAGCACACAACTGTGGAACGCATTACCAAAAGCCTTGAAAACTACGAACGACCATCTAAACTTCCGGAAAACACTAAAAACCAACCTGTTTCAAAAGGCATACCCTACCGATCCAACGTAAACGCCTGATCTCTGCAACACAACAAAACTAAAGAACGTAATGGACATAACACAACTCTTCCGTTCTCCGATTCCCTAATGTGGCTGTGCCACATGAACTTTATCTTACCATAACATCACTCTGTATTTGTTTACACCGGAGTCAGCAAACGCCTCTCCGGCACTATGTAAGCCACATTGAGCCTTCAAATAGGTGGGAAAATGTGAGATACAAATGTAACAAATAAATAAAAGACCCCCCCCCCCCCCCTAGAAGATTTGGGATAGATATTTATGCGGTTAAATATGGTAGAAACAGCTTTTGGTTGGTTAAATCACTTGTTCGGAGCTATCTGCTCATATTCATTTCATACCGCTGAATATCAGCACAGACTGCTAAACTAAAAGCCAACTCTTCTGTGGGCAGCCCGTGGGCACAGTGGGTACTTAAGCCATTAACTCCCAGATTCTATATAGCGCGCCTAGAGATCTGCGCCAATTCTATAACAAGGTTATGCTTATGTGTGACGTATATTTCGCGTGCCTAGGATGCACGTCTATGATGCGATCTTTTTAGACATGAATACAACTGCAGCGCTTGCCGTGCCTTTAGCGAACAGCTATTGTGCGCATGTGTTTACAACCTCGATACAGTGGATTTCAACAGGTTAGCGGGACTTTCATGCATCGACCTTTGGATTACCACGCGGCTCATTTGCATGCAATTTCTTTTGAGCGTCCATCATTTTTTCAAAATCGGTAACTTCTACCTTTGACCTTAATGTTTTCAGTTCTTTAATGTTACTTTCATGCATCAGGGCCTCAGTTACCCCCATCATGCTGGCAATTTTTATTTTTAAGGTACTTACTTATACTTGCAGTGTTGTGACAAGTGATTTTGTGTACATATTTCTCTTTGAAAGGTCATAGGTTGAATTTTGTCATCAGTAATTTTATCAGTGACTCAACGACAAATCATTCAAAACACCGAAGGCCCAATATTCAGTGCTACTTCACCGGGTAAGAGTTGTGTTAAACGTGTCATACTCAGATTTTCAGCGGCACATAACTGGGCAATGCTGTTGAAAACCCATGCGCACAACTGCAACACTTTTCTGGGCAATACCAGAGTGGTTCCGGGGGCAGGCCAGGGCATAGCTGGGAGTTGCCTGGGCATTGCTGATATTCAGTGATGTTGCCCGAATAACTATCTGGTTAATTTAGGACAACAAAAAGACTGTCTTTGTGCTGTTTTAGGCTAGGCGAGGTCACAAATCTTCAACAGTCAGTTAAACCATTCCCAAGCAACAATTTTACCAACTGATGCTCGATTCTTAATCCAACTCTTCTTTAATTTAGCAGTCATAGCAAACAAAGAAAATCAAATTACAGTCCAGTTGCTTGGAAAGAATTGTTACCTTCTGCAAAACAGAGTCCGTATCCAGCCACCTCAGAATCAAGGAAATGGCCAGAACCTAAGTCCAGCTGAGAGGAAAAGCTATAGTGGGGGAATATTGGGAATCAATTGGTGAAGAATTTTGATGGAATCACAGTAGATTAAGGAGGGATCAGCCCCTACATCAGCTGCTGGTCACAAAGGCACGCTAGGAAGATTGGGACACACTAAGCATGCACGCAACATGAGGGGAAGCAGGGCAGGCAGTGTGCAGAGATCAGCACTGGAGAAGGTTGGGGACCCCCGTATCCAGACCCCCAAGGCCCCTACTACTACTACTACTACTATTTAGCATTTCTATAGCGCTACAAGGCGCACTCAGTGCTGCACAAACATAGAAGAAATACAGTCCCTGCTCAAAGAGCTTACAATCTAATAGGGAGGGATCAGCCCCTACTCCACTGGATTGTGGACAAGTTGAAGTGGTTCACCTAAACCAAGCTCAGGAAAAGTTTTTAAGAGCAGCTGTACACCATGGACTGGATGAGACCAACCCTCTGCAACATTTCTTCAAACAAAATTCTGTTCAATACGCACGCACACACTTAAAGAGATATATACTATCATCTATATTAAGATACAAGTTCTAGCCTAGGGAGCAAATCTACAAAACTTTTTCATTTCATCTGGCATGTGAAGTTTTAATTGAAAAACTGTTTTGGACCTTGTCATCATATGGTTTGCTTAGGAGACACATTTCTTATCAAAAACAGCTTCTGGGGCCTTTTCTTAAAACGATTGATTAATTCCTTGAAATACCAAGATGTTTTGCCAATTTCAGATTTATCTTTCATGCAAGATATTGCATTTTATATAATTTAATTGAAAAACTTCTATAGCTCCTTTTCACACCTTGGAATGTACAAAGTGAGTCACAGAATTCACAAACCTCACAGTTAAAAAGGTTCATATAACAAAATGCATTTTAACAATAAACTAGAAATCTAATCAAATAGAATAAAATTAAAATTGAACAACTCCATAGCAACCCCTTAATCCCCAGCAAGGACTCCAAACAAAATTAAGTATTGCCATACTGGGACAGACTAAGGTCCATCAAGCCCAGCATCCTGTTTCCAACAGTGGCCAATCCAGGTCACAAATACCTGGTAAGATCCCAAAACAGTACAATATGTTTTATGCTGCTCATCCTAGAAATAAGCAATGGATTTTCCACATAGTCCATTTTAATAATGGTCTATGGACTTTTTTTTTTAACATTTGTGCTCAATGCGGCGGGCAATGGAGGGTTAAGTGACTTGCCCAGAGTCACAAGGAGCTGCCTGTGCTGGGAATTGAACTCAGTTCCTCAGGACCAAAGTCCACCACCTTAACCACTAGGCCACTCCTCCACTCCATAGAGTTTTTCTTTAGGAAGCCATCCAAACCTTTTTAAAACCCCACTAAGCTAACATTCTCCAGCAACGAATTCCAGACTTTAATTACACATTGAGTGAAGAAATATTTTCTACAATTTGTTTTAAATTTACTATGTTGTAGCTTCAATGTGTGTCCCC
Organism: Microcaecilia unicolor; assembly: GCF_901765095.1. Taxonomy (NCBI): domain Eukaryota; kingdom Metazoa; phylum Chordata; class Amphibia; order Gymnophiona; family Siphonopidae; genus Microcaecilia; species Microcaecilia unicolor. Next base: position 369,585,865 of record NC_044034.1, read on the forward strand.
TAGTCCTAGTATTTTTGGAAAGAGTAAACAAGCGATTGACATCCACCCATTCCACTCCACTCATTATTTTATAGACCTCTATAATATCACACCTAAGCCGTCTTTTCCCCAAGCTGAAGTGCCCTAGTCGCTTTAGCCTTTCCTCATATGGAAGTTGTTCCATCCCCTTTATCATTTTTGTTGCCCTTCTCTGCGCCTTTTCTAATTCCACCATATCTTTTTTGAGATGTGGTGACCAGAATTGAACACAATATTCGAGGTGCGGTCTCACCATGGAGTGATACAAAGGCATTATAACCTCATTTTTGTTTTCCATTCCTTTCCTAATAATACCTAACATTCTATTTGCTTTCTTTGCCGCAGCAGGACACTGAGCAGAAGGTTTCAACGTATCATCAACGACGACACCTAGATCCCTTTCTTGGTCCGTGACTCCTAACGTGGAACCTTGCATGACGTAGCTATAATTCAGGTTCCTCTTTCCCTTATGCATCACTTTGCACTTGTTCACATTAAACGTCATCTGCCATTTAGATGCCCAGTCTTCCAGTCTCGTAAGGTCCTCTTGTAATTTTTCACAATCCTCTTACGATTTAACACCTTTCAATAACTTTGTGTCACCAGAAAATGTAATTACCTCACTAGTTACTCCCATCTCTAGATCATTTAGAAATATGTTAAAAAGCAGCAGCCCCAACACAGACTCGTGTTTCCAGGAGGTGATGAAATTGCATATAATCCATCGTCAGTGACTTATCTGTTTGATTAATAGCTTGTGATTTATTTTAATTATTTATTTATTTATTTATTTATTTGTTAGGATTTATTTACCGCCTTTTTGAAGGAATTCACTCAAGGCGGTGTGCAATAAGAATAAATCAAACATGAGCAATAGACAATTACAGCAGTAAAAATATTCAAATCAATACAAAGTATGGCATGGTATACTATTTACAATGTCAACACAATACGTAATAGAGCGTTATAGGTGATAGTGAAGGGTAAAGCAAAGATGTAACATATAGAAGGGTAAGAAAGTAGGAAGAGTTAGAAAGTAAGGTGACTGATATAAAGAAAGTTGCACATGAGGTCAGAGAAATAGTTAAATGCCATCTCAGCTACAGTAGAAGTGGATAAACTTGTCCTGCTGCAGTATGTGCAGCCTGAGTCAATCCTTGTGTGTGAGTGAGACTAACGAGTTAGTTACTTCTTCCAGTAAAGGCCTGGTTGAAGAGCCAAGCTTTCACCTGCTTCCTGAAGTAGAGATAGTCTTGTGTTAAGCGGAGCCTTTCAGGCAATGCATTCCAGAGTGTGGGGGCTACTCTGGAGAAGGCTCGCTTGTGGGTATCACATCGTGTAATGTCTTTTGAAAAAGGTGTAGTTAGTGAAAGTCCTTAGGAGGACCTTAGTGTCCTTGGCGGTGTGTGGAGGATCATCCTATTCTTCAGATACTCTGGGCGATTTCCTTTCAGGGCCTTGAAGATCAGACATAGAGTTTTAAAATTAGCTCTGTATTGTACTGGAAGCCAATGAAGTTTTTGCAAAAACGGTATGATGTGGTCACATCGTTTGCAACCTTCTATGAGTCTTGCTGCTGCATTCTGAATCAACTGGAGCTGGTGCAGGCCCTTTGTAGTCAGACCATTGTATAGTGCATTGCAGTAATCCAGTATTGATGTTACCATGGCATACACAACTGGGATAAGATTTGCCTTCTCGATGTAAGGAGAGAGGCAGCGTAGCTGTCGCAAATAGTAGAAGCAGCTCTTGAAGGTTGCTTGGATTTGGGGATTACGTTAACAGTTTTAGATTACTCGTAACTGATCTTTCTTTCTATTGTTCATTCTTTTGAGATGTTACATCGCTCTATTATAGAGCTTCCTTTTCTTGTAACATAAACTGCTATGAATCCCTTATTGAAAATGAGCGGTACATAAAACTCCAATAGAACAGAATCGCCTTCAAACCCTGAGGAAAAAAATTCCACAGTGTAGGAACCGCACCTGAAAAAACAGCTCCGCTACATTATGACTAACCAAAAGTCACTTGCTCTATGTTCAATGTCTGAAATATAGGCTTATAGATTCTTACCTTATCGTTGAAATATACTGGGTGCATTTCTTAATATACCCAAAAAGGGAATTTTATAAACTGGCATCAAGATGTACTGTATTTTTCGGACTATAAGACTCACTTTTTCCCCCCAAATTTGGAAGGAAAATGGGGGGTGCGTCTTATAGTCCGAACATAGAGAAATTCGACTTCCAGGATCCCCAGCCTGCCCTCCCTCCGAGTTCCAAGATCGCCCACCCTCCCTCCGAGATCCCCTTCCCTCCTGCCCGCCCTCCCGAGCTCCAAGATCCCCTTCCCTCCCTCCTTCTGAGTTCTAAGTAATTTTACGTAGTCGGGGCAGCAGCAGAAGCGAAAACCATGCAGCTTCGGCACGTTACTCTTCCCTGTTCTGTTTTTCTCAGCTCTGGTCCCGCCGTCAGTGGGCGGGACCAGAGCTGAGAAAAACAGAACAGGGAAGAGTAACGTGCCGAGGCTGCATGGTTTTCGCTTCTGCTGCTGCCCCGACTAGGTAAAATTACTTAGAACTCAGAGGGCGAGAAGGGGATCTTGGAGAGAGGGCGGGCGATCTCGGAGGGAGGGCGGGCTGGGGATCCCGGAACTAGGGAGGGAGACGGACGGACCCTGGAAACGGGAGACATTCGGACAAGACGCACCGGAGCACCTAGGTTGTAGAGGAGGAAAAAGGTGCGTCTTATAGTCCAAATTTTTTTTCCCTATTTCCCTCCTCTAAAACCTAGGTGCGTCTTATGGTCCGGTGCGTCTTATTGTCCGAAAAATACGATACATATGAAAAGGAAATAGTGTAAGTAGAAAAAGGAATCCTTGGAGTCGAGCAACGATTATTATAATAAAAATAATAGCAAAATAAGCCGCCAGGTCTATGTAAAAGAAATCCCCCAAAACAGTAAGAGTTCAGAAGAAGGATTCGAGAAGGTGTCATGTTACCTCCTCCACAATATCATTCACAAAGCTGCTGAGTAGAGTCAGACCCAGAACTGATCTCCAAGGCATCCCACTAATCACCTTTTTTTTTAAAAGATAAATTAGTTCTTCCTGCCACGTCTAACTGCTGGAAACATTTTTCTTATTGACTAGTGTCTTTCTAGATTAATGGCTGTGATTGAGCCCAGGACTCTTCATTCCTGTGTGTATATCCCTATTTGTCATGGTTGTTTAATTAATTCAAGATATTTTTATTGCCAACTGAAGTGCAACAGCCTTGGTTTGCAAGTAAGAAGTTACTGTGTTTCTGCTTCCCTCTGGAGGTTAAGATGACAAAGGTCTTGAGGTTCCTCCACTATGCAAAAATAGTAATCCTTCCGTTTTATCTCGTTAAAATAATGTCTTAACTGACAAAACAATGAATGAACACAAGCAAATTGATAAGAAAAAGCAAAGCATGCATATGCATGAAAGCGGCTAGTGACAGAGTAGCCTAATGGTTAGTGCAGCGGACTTTGATCCTGGGAAACTGAGTTCCATTCCCACTGCAGCTCCTTGTGACTCTGGGCAAGTCACTTAACCCTCCATTGCCCCAGGTACAAAATAAGTACCTGAATATATGTAAACCGCTTTGAATGTAGTTGCAAAAACCTCAGAAAGGCAGTAGATCAAGTCTCATTTCCCCTTTCCCTTATGACATCACAATATCAGAAGTGAGCCAAGTATTGGGCAATCAAGCCATTGTGACATCACTGATGAGGTTGGCTCTTATTGGTGGAATGAGTGGAGGAGTAGCCTAGTGGTTGGTGCAGCGGACTTTGATCCCGGGGAACTGTATCGGGCAATCAAGCCATTGTGACATCACTGATGAGGTTGGCTCTTATTGGTGGAATGAGTGGAGGAGTAGCCTAGTGGTTAGTGCAGTGGACTTTGAGCCTGGGGAACTGAGTTCAATTCCCACTGCAGCTCCTTGTGACTCTGGACAAGTCACTTAACCCTCCATTGCCCCTGGTACAAAATAAGTACCTGAATATATGTAAACCGCTTTGAATGTAGTTGGAAAATACCACAGAAAAGTGGTATATCAAGTCCCATTTCACTTATGCAAAATTAATAACATAATTTGCATTAACAAACTGTTGCTCATGGAAAGATGATGCCACCTTTCTTTCAAAGGAGCATTAGGCCTGTAATGTACAGCTTGACATACCCAGAAACTGCCTTAAAAATTGGTCCAAGAGAGAATGGCTGGTTAGGGCTCTGCAACCACCAGTAACTGAGGGCCATTTTATTCTGCCCTGGGATGCTCCGAAAAGCTGTTGCCCTTCTTGTCTTCAGGAGAATCTCATGGAGTACTGCATAGAGAACACTGGGTGGAGGAGGTGCTCCACCCTGGGTGGCATTTACACCACTAACCACCAGTACCAGTACTAGAGAGCTATCTGACATCTCAGATAAAGGCTAAGACAACATCTCTGCAATATCAGGAATGGCTCTGCAAAAGACAAGCTATATACCCAAAATAAATTCCTTAAATCTCCTTAGAGCACTCTAGGAAGGCCACCATTTTCCTCCTCCCTTGAATTCATGGGGAACAGATTTTTTAATTCCCTTATTCTGATCCAGCTATCTCCACTCAGTGTGTGTGCATCATTTAACCCATGAGCTTTATTCCCTTTACTGAATTAACTCCCTTGAAATGTGTAGAAATACTCCCAGCAGTCTGTCTTGTCTGCTCCTATTTGCATGCAGGCAGAGCCGTGGGGCCCATCCCCCTCCTGCAATGTAACAATGTTCAATCAGTCCACATTCCTGTGCATTTCTACCAAGGCAAGCAAAA